>NW_027507447.1:0-10000 GCF_052324685.1 Brachyhypopomus gauderio
GGCCAATCCCTGGTGACGGCCGTGTGCGGGGAGGGCCGAGCCTGGCCACGCTCCAGCACACGAGTGCTTGTGTGCATGTGTTTATGCGCGAGTGCGTGTGCTTGTGTGTGTGTGTGTGTGTGTGTGTGTGTGTGTGGTGTGTGTGTGTGTGTGCTTGTGTGGATGCAGGAGAGAGTGAATATATGAGATAATTGGCCACCAGAGACAAGCTCCTTGTTGTGAACAAGAAGGCCTGAAGATGAGACGTGGATGTGTGTGTGTGTGTGTGTGTGTGTGTGTAGGGTTGGGGACTTGGGGAGACCCTCTCCCCCTCCTCGCTTCTAATGGAGTAATTTATTCTCCGGCCCAACAGGAAAAATCACTAATTAGAATGTCATTCTAAGGACGCCCGTCTCTTGCTAATACGTATCTCACACTTGATCCCACTACAGCTCGTTCTTTCCCAATCGGCTTCCCATTCAATCTCTGACTTTTCCGTCTGGGTCAGACCAAATTATTACATATATAGGGCCTGTCCTGAACGCTTGCGGGTCTCTGCTGGAGACGGGACTTCACCAGAGCCAGTCGGCGATGGATTTTTTAGCTTACCCAGACATGCCAGTGTTTAGGCGGACCAGGGCTGCGAATCTTGGAAGATCTCGAAGGATCTCGGGCGCTCTCATAGTCTTCATTAGGATCCTGCAGGTCTGTGACCCGCTTCGGGGATGCCGGCATCAGCTGGGTCCTTGTGCCCCCTCGTTTTTTTGGCATGCCACGCTGGGTCATTGGGTGTGACTCACGGCCCTCTGCGTTTGGCTCCACCCCTCTCAGCCTACCCGAGCGACTCGATAGAACACCTGTCTCGTTACTCACTGTCAGTCAAGTGTCCCGAGCAATCACATACGAGGTCCTGAGAGGCAGGGGCGGAGACCCTCCACCCCAACCCCGCTCTGCTCATCCTCATCCTCACATTCTCCTCTCCTCTTGCGTCTCTTCTCGCTCCACCCGTCCCACCTGTCACACTGGAATCTACGCCTTCCTTTTTTTAGATGTTTAATCTCGTCTCTTTTCTTCCACGATCTCCTGTTATTATCACCTGTTTTTGTTCTCTTGGGCCAGCCTACCCAAGAGGGGAGTTCATCGCACTGTTGATTGTGCGAGCAGTGCGTTTGTGTGGGGCGTGCGTCCGCCCAGCTTGACAGGCAATCTTCCGTTACACACACACACACACACACACACACACACACACACACACAGCCTGCACATATGGGACAGGGGGACAGGCTTTTGCAATTTTTTTTGTTTGGTTTTCCATTTTTGTAGCATGAGAAAGAGCCGCACATACAGTCGAGAGCGACTACAGCTCACTGTCCTCTCTTATCTCCCGTCTCTCACTGTCACCCTGGAGTGGGAAGATTGCTGGTTTTCTCAGATTGAGGCATGGAAGTATAATTCGAGTTGGGGAAGATAGCGGGTGAAAAGCGGTCTGGGCGTGGCGGCTCCAGTCCCGCTCGTCAGGGCCGAGGAGGTTTGAGCAAGTCCCTGGCACGAGGCGTAGCAAATACCGGCTGGCGCGTTCCGCCGGGCACCGCACACACGGTCTCGCACAAAGGAAATGGGCGTGGCGTTACTTCCAGTAAATGTTCTTGTTCGGAATAGGCTAAACTAATGAGGCAGGCTATTTCTGGTACTTACTGGGTGCATCTGAGCTGGCATGCAGCTCTGCACAGCCCTAGCCGTGAGCTAATAGCTTTCCCATCGTAAGTAGCGCGCTACATCTCAAAGAGGGAGCGGTTCTCATTCAGCCAGGCGTTACTGGGCCTGCACACGGCAGCAAGCCTTTTGCAGAAGCGATAGTTTCACTTTTGAGTTTCGTTACGATCGCGCGTCGAGTATCGAGGGTGTGGATCCCTTAGCTTTGGTTAGCAGTCAGGGGACAGGAGGCTCTCCTTGGTTTCATCTGAGGGGAGACATTAGTTCCTATTTCAAGAAAAAAAGAACGATACACCAGACAGCCTTTGCAACTCCGCTCCCACCAACTGAAGAGCAGTGTTAGCGTGAGTGTTATTGGTAGTGTTAGTGGTAGTGTTAGCGTGGGCGTTAGCTCAGCAGAGTGAGACGTGTTGACCCAAGTGCCGTAGCATCTGTCACTTCCCCACAGAGGCAGACAGGGTAGGTGCTGGTAGGGGCCCAATGTCTTCCTGCCCCCCTCCGGTCCCCTTGGGCCACTCGTGCTCGTCTCCGCACAGACGTGCTTTCGCCAGTCGGCCTTTCATGTGGGAAGACGGAATCGCTCCCGTCTCGTTTTTTTGTGTTTTATTGCTGGAATGCGCACGGCTGAGCTCATTAGCTGTCGAGGGAATTACAAACGGTGCGTTTGTGGAGACAGAGTGTCGGCGGCGAATTAAAGGGTTTCTAAGGAGGACGCACCGCTCTGCTCATGGTCGCCGCAATCACTGTGCCCTCGTGTGCTTGCCGGAGTAGAGATTTGGAAAGCAAAGGTCATACGTTGTCTTTGTGTCAGTCTGTTTTTCTCCCACTCTCTCTGTCAACAAGTTCATTCTCCCTCGCGCGCTCTCTCTCTCTCTCCCTTTCACTCTCCACCTCTCTCACTCTTTCTAACGAGATGGCTGTGTGGCTGGGGGTTTTAATTAAAGTGCCACTGCTGGTGAGGGCATATCACGTCTCATCTCATCAGCACTGCAGCCCCTCAATGTCACCCAGCTCTTGCTGAAACACACACACACACACACACACACACACACACACACACACACACACACACACACACACACACACACACACACACACTTGTGGAGAGAGAACTTAACAACATGTGAGAGCACGTGTGTGTCCTTTTGACGTTTAACTGTAACCCCTCGAACCCCATTTGCATTTGTTAATTTTTGATTACATTAATCATTTGCAAAAATTAGACAGAACTTTTCATCTTGTTTTCCTCGTGCTTGGTGTCATTTCTGTCTCCTCGCTGTTTGCCTGCATGTTTCTAACCCGGCTAATCGGGCCCAGCCGACGCCACGCCGCGTTAGCGTTTCGCTCCTCGAAGCAACTCTGCTACATTTAACTCCCGCCTCCACCCCGACACGGCCGGGCGCGCCCCCCGCCCTCCCCCGCGAAGAGGCGCTCGTCCTCGGGCGCTGGAGGTGCACACAGAGCCGGGCGGAGCTAACCCAAACAAAGCCGGGAGCAGCGGGGGCCTCCGTCAGCAGCTAACCAGATGATGGATGGGATGAGAGGGAAAGGAATGGACCCGGCACCCGTCTCTGGTGCTTTGTAATTGCTCGAGAAAAAGGACGCTCAGCAGCCCTGCTAACCCTAATGGGATTATTCCCAGCCGGCCTGGTGGAGAGAGGGAGAGGGAGAGGGAAACGGAAAGACAGCGATAGAGGGAGAGGGAGAAGACGAAAGAGTAAATCCGATTCTCTCTGCTGAAGCACGTGGAGAGGCATCCAGTCAGCTTCTCGCACGTTCTCCGCACACGTGTGGGGGAGCGTGTCACGCGAGCCAGCCCCGGCCCCACGGCCCCGTGGGATAGTTGCGCTGAGTGTTTGCTCACCACCAAGATGCAAGAGACCAGTGTTGGAAGAAGAGAGAGAGAGAGAGAGAGAGAGAGAGAGAGAGAGAGAGAGAGAGAGAGAGAGAGCAGGTGGAAGTAGGAGATGGACAGAGAGTGAGAAAGAGTGAAAGAGAGAGTGAGAAAGAGTGAAAGAGAGAGTGAGAAAGGGCAGAGAAAAGGGATGGGAGAGAAAAGAGTTTGAGGGAAGAGACCATGATGCCTCTTGCCTGTTAAAATTTTGAGTGACTGAAGTTTGTTTCATTTCAGGTTGTTGTGTTTACTAAGGGAACGATGCACTTAAGACACATTTGCTGTCCCCCAGTCCAGCCACAGAGAGCTTCCTTGTGCAAGTCCTTTGGACAGGGTGTGAGACAGTACACTCCAGGACCTCCACACTTAGATGCCATGTGGTGTGGATTCAAACTAGAGAAGTTCTTGCGTCTGCCGTCGTCTTTGTGTCTTTGAGTTGTGTTTGTTTTGCGCAGCTCTTCCTACCCTAGGTGGCAGGCTTAGCTAGACCGCTGACACTGCTACATGAACTTAGCGGAGGAGCTACATGAACTTAGCGGAGGTGCTACATGAACAGGAGCTACATGGGGGTCATAAAGGTGAAGCAGAGACGAGCTGCTAATAGCAGAGCAGAAGGAGGCAGTGCTGCCACTCACATACGGCCGTATCGCTTCCCGACTGTGATTTTCTGTTACCCAGGTGCCCTTCTGGAACCCTGAGGTGTCTGGCACGAGACATCTGCAGGGCTCGAAGAGGAGGTGTGTCACTTGAGACCTGACTGTTGTTTTTTATCCTCATTGGCTGATGTAGTTTGTGGCCGGTTCTTCTGTCACACTAGGCTAAGGGTTTGCCTCAGAGCACACACAGACACACGCATACACACAAACGGCCACCGGCCAGAGAAAAACCTGTGTCCATCTCCATAACCGCTGCCTCCTGATGAGCTGTGTGTTTCTGTTTGTGTGTGTGTGTGTGTGTCCATCTCTATAACCGCTGCCTCCTGATGAGCTGTGTATTTGGGTGTATGTGTGTGTGTGTGTGTGTGTGTGTGTGTGTGCGTGTGTGAGACTATGTCTGAAGACCTCCCATAGCTAATTGAAGCTTAATGAAGACAGACGGCTTCTTTACAGGCTCCCGGAATAGACGTACTGAAGGCAGAGATGAGGATAGTTATCTGAGTTTGTTACAGTGGTAGAACACAAGAGCCATGCAATTCTAGCTAAAAAAGAGAGAGAGAGAGAGAGAGAGAGAGAGAGAGAGAGAGAGAGAGAGAGATCGAGAGAGACAGAGAGAGAGAGAGAGAGAGAGAGAGAGAAAACACCTCCCATATAATAAAATACCACTGGGTCTATTGTCTTAATTCCCATAATTCTCTTCCCATAATGTATCCAACATAATTCTCATAGTACCAGTGAACTCGGTGTCTGTCGTCTCCGATGCCACAGTGGGTCTGGTTAAACACGAGCGAGTGGCCGGCTGTAATGGGTGGGGTGCAGGGGGGTTCTCGCAGGGCAGCGGCAGGCACACCGGCCCGGTTTATTGGTCATTAAGCGTTCTGGTGTCTGAGAGCGGACGGCACTGTTGAGGCAGAGTGCGGGGCAGGGCGGGTTCTCCTCCATTAGCTTAGCACAGCTAATGATCCCACCACATCCGTTGTTTGTCTAAAATGGAGCGCTCTCGGAGGATGGCGCGAGCTATTAAAAAGCATGCCGAGATATTAAGTGCGTCTGCTGCGCTCACGGGGTGAGTGTGCTTGGCTCCGGGTGAGTCATGAGTTCAGAGAGTGTGTGTTTGTGTGTGTGTGGGTGCATGTGTGTGGGTGTGTGTGGTGGGTGCATGTGTGGGGGTGGGGTTTAGGGACAGTGTGGGTCTGCGGAGAGCGAAAAAATTAGTGTTTTAGCGCTCAGCACAAAGAAAGCCAGAAAGGACTAAATATCCCCGGACCTGCAGAAAAAAAACATTTGTAAGAAGAGCAGGTTGTGGAGAGAGGGGCAGATAGAGAGGGTAGATAGAGAGGGGCAGATAGAGAGGGGTAGATAGAGAGGGGCAGATAGAGAGGGGTAGATAGAGAGGGGCAGTTAGAGAGGGGTAATAGAGAGGGGTAGATAGAGAGGGGCAGATAGAGAGGGGTAGATAGAGAGGGGTAGATAGAGAGGGGCAGTTAGAGAGGGGTAAATAGAGAGGGGTAGATAGAGAGGGGCAGATAGAGAGGGGGTAGATAGAGAGGGGTAGATAGAGAGGGCAGATAGAGAGGGGCAGATAGAGAGGGGGTAGATAGAGAGGGGCAGATAGAGAGGGGCAGATAGAGAGGGGTAGATAGAGAGGGGTAGATAGAGAGGGGCAGTTAGAGAGGGGTAGATAGAGAGGGGCAGATAGAGAGGGGTAGATAGAGAGGGGCAGATAGAGAGGGGGTAGATAGAGAGGGGTAGATAGAGAGGGGCAGATAGAGAGGGCAGATAGAGAGGGGCAGATAGAGAGGGGCAGATAGAGAGGGGTAGATAGAGAGGGGTAGATAGAGAGGGGCAGATAGAGAGGGGTAGATAGAGAGGGGCAGATAGAGAGTGGTAGATAGAGAGGGCAGATAGAGAGGGGCAGATAGAGAGGGGCAGATAGAGAGGGGTAGATAGAGAGGGGCAGATAGAGAGTGGTAGATAGAGAGGGGCAGATAGAGAGGGGCAGATAGAGAGGGGTAGATAGAGAGGGGCAGATGCCCTAGAAGAGAGAGCGGGCGCAGATAGAGAGAGGCAAGTGCCTTAGAATAAAGAGAATGAGGGGCAGATAGAGAGCTTGCAGATGACCTGGAAGAGAGAGAGAGGGGCAGATACAGAGGGGCAGATGCCCTGGATGGGGAGGTGCATGTAGAGAGGGGTAGAAAAAGGGGGCAAATGGGGCTAGAGAGGCCAGAGAGGCAATAGCTGCCAGTCACAGAATGACATCAAACACTCTAAAAGAGAGAGAGAGAGGGGGAGAGAGTGAGGCAGGGAGAGAGAGAGGAGAGAGAGAGAGAGAGAGAGAGAGAGAGAGAGAGAGAGAGAGAGAGAGAGAGATGCACTGCAGACAGGTACAGCACTGGCAGGAATGTGCTCAGGTTGGTCCTACAGTCACAGACAGGACTAACACTCTCAGCTTCCTACCTGTTTGTATATGAATATGTGTAGGTTATACTGTGGGCTTTTCACTTCTGGTAGAACAACAGAGAAAGTGTTTGTGTGTGTGTGTGTGTGTGTGTTGTGAGAGAGAGAGAGAGAGAGAGAGGAGAGAGAGAGAGAGAGAAGTGGGAGAGAGAGAGAGAGAGAGAGAGAGAGAGTGGGAGAGAGAGGGGGAGAGAGAGAGAGTGGGAGAGAGAGGGGGGAGAGAGAGAAAGAGAGAGAGAGAGAGAGTGAGAGAGAGAGAAAGAGAGAGAGAGAGAGAGAGAGAGAGAGAGAGAGAGTGAGAGAGAGAGAGTGATGAGAGAGACTGATCTACAGGCTGGACAGAGCGCCACACTGCAGGGGGACAAACATGAGGCGTTTCATCCTCATGCCGGCAAACATGCTGCCCACTCGGGCTAAAAAGTCACTTCACAGGGTGAGTCTATGAGTGTGTGTGTGTGTGTGTGTGTGTGGTGTGTGTGTGTGTGTGTGTGTGTGTGTGTGTGTGTGTGTGTGTGTGTGTGTGTGTGTGTGCGCGTGTGTGCGCTCGCGTGTTTGAGTGTATTTCAAGAGGCTGAATGTATGTGTTCATTTCTCAACACATTTCACACATCTGAGAGAAAAAGAGGTGTGTGTGTGTGTGTGTGTGTGTGTGTTACATGCTGTGGATCACATTCCTCATCTCAACCTCAGAGAAATGCTGAAGCAGTATCAGAGGAAAGGCGAAGAGAAGATGGAGAATAGAGGAAAGGTGAAGAGAGGGAAAGAGAGGGGTGGAGAAGAGAGGGGAGGAGAAGAGAGGGGAGGAGAGGGGTGGAGAAGAGAGGGGAGGAGAGGGGTGGAGAAGAGAGGGGTGGAGAAGAGAGGGAAAGAGATGGGTGGAGAAGAGAGGGGAGGAGAGGGGTGGAGAAGAGAGGGGTGGAGAAGAGAGGGAGGAGAGTCTGTGTGTGTGTGTAAGAGGCCAGTATCAGGCTCCAGGCTCACACCAGCTGGGCAGGAGGGGCAGACCAGCACCACTGTACACGGGTGTGTGTGTGTCTGTCTCTAAGAGGTGTGGGTGCGTGGTGTGTGGAGTGTGGGAGGTGTGTGTGGCATGGTTGGTGCGGTTGGAGCGGTGACTCAAGCAGAGGTATGTGTGGCCATGGCACCAGTCCGGCTCATATGAGTGTTAGTATGTGTATGTGTGTGTGTGTCAAGTCAAGTCAAATTTATTTAATATAATGCTTTTTACAACACATCACAAAGCAGCTTTACAACTGTATGGGTCCAGAACCCCAATGAGCGACAGAGACGACAGTGGCGAGGAAAAAACTCCCTATGATGGTGGGGATTAGGAAGAAACCTCGGGAGGTCCAAGACTCAAAAGGGAACCCATCCTCCATTGGGCGGCCCGCTAGCACAAGTCCGTATTTGTGGACAAAAGGTGGTTCTACAGTTATAGTTAAGGTTCTTGTTCCCCGGCCAAGTAGTCACAGTCCCTTCAGTGCAGATGGTGTGTGTGTGAGAGTGCGCGTGCGTACGTGCGTGCGTGCGTGAGTGTGTGTGTATGTGTGATCATCCATCTGAAGTGGCTGAGATGCATGCTGGCATTAACGGCCATGTGTCCAGCTGCTCCAGATGTGTGTGTGTGTGTGTGTGTGTGTGTGTTGTGTGTGTGCGCGTGTGTGTGTGTGTGTCTGTGTGTGTGTGTGTGTGTGTGGTGTGTGTGTGTGTGTAGTGGGGGGTTGTTCTGAGATTACCTTGGTCCCTGCTGGTCTGGAGAAAGTTGAGATGAGCCTCCGTGCCTTCATGTTCTTGCAGGAGAGACAGAAAGGCTACTTGCATGTGTGTGTGCGCGTGTGTGTGGTGTGTGTGTTGAGACGGGGGATATGCGTATGGTCTCATCTAAGGCTCGCGCCATCTCCCCCCACGTTGTTTACTTTATTAATTAGTCTTTTAATTGCTGCTAAGCCCTGGGAGGTTCATTAACGTCAGCGTCGGAACCGTTGCACTCGCCGTGTCCGTGGAGATCGGAGCGAGGCATCCAGACGTTTCCTACCACCAGCCAAATACGGGCGTGATAATGCTTGTGTGTGTGTGTGTGTGTGTGTGTGTGTGTGTGTGTGTGTGTGTGTGTGTGTGTGTGTGTGTGTGGTGTGTGTGTGTGTGTGCGCACGTTTGCATACACACACCCACGTTCTGCTCTGATTATCTGTTTATTGCCCAAATTTTTCTTCTACCATAGTTTAAAATTCTACCAAGTGTGTATGGTGGGTGTGTGTGTGTGTGTGTGTGTGTGGTGAGTGTGTGTGTGTGTGTGGTGTGTGTGCTTGCGTGCGTGCGTGCGTGCATGTGCGTGTGTGGTGCATGTGTGTGTGTGTGTGTGTGTGTGTGTGCGTGCGTGTGTGCATGTGTGAAGAGAGTAAACCTATAGTCACAAACAACAGCCCCAATGATGAATGACTATAGTGAATTTAAGAAGTTTGGGTTGGACAGATAAGATGGAGAGAGAGAATGAAAGAGAAAGAGAGAGAGAGGGGGCAGAGAGAGAGGGAGAGAGTGAGGGAGAAATAGAGAGAGAGGGAGGGCAGAAAGAGAGAGAGAGAGGGAGAGAGTGAGGGAGAGAGAGAGGGAGAGAGTGAGGGAGAAAGAGAGAGAGAACAACAGGCCAGCCCACAGATGGACAGACACTTTATGAGCACAGTATAATGAAATGCATAACTTTGAGGCCCCATCGTTTAAAATTTTTATTTATTTGTTTTGGTGAGTGATATATTTTTTTTAGAGAAATGTAAATGAAAAAAAGAACCCCACCCGTCCCATCTGAATGTCCAAAACAATGTTCTGCTTGGCTTGTCCAGGACGTTAGAGTGATGGAGGATGATGGGCTGGGTGATACGTTTGATTTGTGATTGCACTCCATACAGATCCAAGATCCAGGACTTGAGCAAGAGGCAGAGATATGGAGAGAGAGGGAGAGGGGGAGAGGGGTGGATAGAGAGGGGAGAGAGAAAGGGAGGGGGAGAGAGAGACAGAGTGAGGGGGAGAGGGGTAGATAGAAAGGTGGGAAGAGAGAGAAGGATAGAGAGAGAGTGAGAGAGAGAGAGAGGGGCGGAGCTCAGGGGTCTGGAGTTCTATGGAGTTCAGCATGTTCCTGGTCTGCTGTGATGCCTTCAGTGTGTTCAGTGCTGGTGTTCATTAGCAGCAGTATTAATGACACTAACACCAGAGAGAGAGATGAGACACGTGTACAGGACTGTGGCACAGCATGGTGGACAAACGAGTGTGGGAGAGAGGGAGATATTAGGAGGGAGAGAGGAGAGAG
>NW_027507447.1:15000-20000 GCF_052324685.1 Brachyhypopomus gauderio
ACCCTGTCCTTTTTGTCATTGCTGCAGATGTATATTAGCATATTAAACGTGAAATCTTTATGCCCGGGCTCCCCTGCCGGTCCCGCCCACCCCAGCTCCACCTGGTCTCAGAACCCAGCTGTTCACCCCTGACCCCCCCACCCCACCCCCCCCGCGGGGTGATGGCCTCACGGGGACCCATGTTCCAGACAGCGTCCCACTAAGACCTGCTGTGGAGGCGCCCCACGCCCGCCAGCGTGACCCACTTCAAAGATGGTGCTAATCCTCCACCTACCTCGTCCTCGTCCTCGTCCTCGGGGTGTTGGGGGCAGGAGAACGTGGGGGGGGGTGGGGGGGGTAAAAAGAACAGGTTAAGTGAGGGAGTGAAAGGAGCTTTTCTGCATGAGCGTGAGCGAGACGACCGAACTGGAGCGTTTGCAAGCGCGGCCGGAGAGAGAGCGGAGAGGTGGGGGTGAGGGTGGGGGTGAGGCTCACGAGTGCGTGGGGTTGCACGCACGCACCTCACCAGCACGTCCCAGGAACGCTGCGGTGCTGGTGCGTCTGGATCTTCCCCTCCGTCTCCAGTAGCCCGCCGACCCACACGGTGCGGGTCTCATCCCCGTCGACGCCTCACACACCTCACGCTAGATGCCGAGGAAGGGCTATTTTTAGATTATTTGTTTGTATTTTTTTTTATGCTCATTACTTTTGAGCGGAACCTTTAACCAGCTTCCATAGACAAACAAACCTCTCTCCCTCTCTCTCTCTCTCTCTCTCTCTCTCTCTCTCTCTCTCTCTCTCTCTCTCTCTCTCTCTCTGTGCTGGAGAGAACGCACTTGTTTCCAGGAGTCATGTTCTCTGAAATTAAAGGACCGGTAGCAGATGTGGAATCAAAGCGGAGCTCAGACCAACATTACACGGAGCGTTTGTCAGATATGCTTTTGGACATCGCCCTTCTTTTGAACGCAATAAAGGATAAAAAGAGCGTGGATTCGGAGATTGAAAATACCGCTCGTTGCACCATTTAAACGTGATTAAAAACTCTTAGAATGATGTAAAAAATAAAAATAAAAAATGCAAACATTTTGCTAGTGATATGTGATGCAATATGCCCTGGCACTGGATGAAACTTAAAGCTGTTGCCAAGCAAGAGTCTCATTCTCACACACACAAACACACACACACACACACACACACACACACACACACATCCTGTTAGGACATCAGTATAGGCCGGGCCCAACTTGAGAGTGCTGAGAGGCCCTGATTCATAAGTGAATGGATGTGTGGGTCCAGTTCTGAGGTGGGCCCACGCCTTGATGGAAGCCATTCATTCCCGTTCTATTCAGTAAGAGGACCATGTGGAATCCATAACAATATCATCAATCCACAACAACAACACGGATGTAATTTATATGGTAATACAGTGAGAGAAGAAGCTTGAGTCAGAGGCTGAGCATAACTGACGCTCAGCAGTGTGTGTGTGTGTGTGTGTGTGTGTGTGTGTGTGTGTGTGTGTGTGTGTGTGTGTGTGCTGGAATCCAAATCCCCTCGCGAGCACGTGTGCTTGTATCATCGTGGGCCGCAGGTGCGGAGACGTCCTCAAACCAGCTTCTGGAGGAGAAAATGTTTTAATCAGCGGGCGCGAGGTGTCATGGCAACGGGTATGATTAGCGTGGGCCCTGCGTCGCCGTGAGCGGAGACGGCGGAGGAATCGGAGGCGGACGCTTCGCCCAAACGTCTCTTTAAAGGACGGGAAAGACTCTCCGGGGAAGACCGGGGTCATCCCGAGCGTCTCCGGAGACGCGGGCTGCACTCGCCCGTCTGGTGCCACGGTGCCGTGTCTCCTCGACCCAGACGCACCCCGGGGCTTCACGCCGATGTCATTTTCCGCAACCGTAATATCAACGATCCAAGGAGCTTGCGTAGATCTTAAGGGATAGATCGGGGATTTGGAGCCAAATCTGTTTATTATTACGGCGATGTCACGCTGCCCTTGATTGAAGGGTCTTGACTGAACACTCTCACTTGTGTTCAGACGTGACTGCTATGACTTCTCGCCAGGACGGAGGGGGCTAGGATCCCGAGTGCCTCCACTCCGCTAACCCAGTGCTCCCAGTTTCTGAATACGTGAGCTTTGATGTGTATAGAGCTCTTCTACCACGTCTTTATGGTGAGAAACGGGGCAGTGAGATTTCAAATTAGTAGAGATCTTTTTTAAAAAAAGGCTCATTTATTTGTATTTATTTTTCGTTCCAGTGCTGTGAAAGTGCTTTATTAATGACAACTCTGGCGAACCTGTAGAAAGTGTGTGTGTGTGTGTGTGTGTGTGTGTGTGTGTGTGTGTGTGTGTGTGTACGTATGCGTGTGGGTGTGCATGTGTGTGTTGTAGGCCCAACATATCCTCACACTGGTATCATCATCGGTGGTCTGACTGTACTGTCACTGTCTGAAAGCCAAGCTGAGCCCCACAGACATAAACAGCCCCAAACGAGTCTCTCTTCCTCATAACAGCACTGCAGTGGCTGCGAGGGGCCATAATATGGCCTCCAGTGGCCAAGACACTGGACAAGCAGTGTGCAGTGATGCAGTATGCAGTGATGCAGTGTGCAGTGATGCAGTGATAGAGGGAGTCGCACTGCTAGACCATACCTGACCACCATTTAGTGGACATCTTCAAACCCTGTATATTATTTCACTTACTTTCACTTTCTCTCTCTCTCTCTCTCTCTCTCTCTCACTCTCTCTCTCACTCTCTCTCTGTATCTCTCACCCTCAAAAGCAGCTTCATTTGAGCAGAGGAGAGAAGAGTGGAGAGGAGAGGAGAGGAGAGGAGAGAAGAGGAGAAGAGAGGGGAGGAGAGGAGAGGAGAGGAGAGAGGAGGGGAGGAGAGGAAAGGGGAAAAGATGATGAATGGCACTCATTAAGGTAGTAATTTGTCACTTTCCATGTGACTGGGCTCCAGCTGTCTCTCCTTGTGCTTTTTGGCCTCTTTGGCTTTCCGTCTCCTGGATGGACAGATGGGCGGAGAGAAGAAGCATTGTGCCCCTGCTCCAGACCAGGATGCCATAGTGTGCGTCTGTGTGCGAAATACCCATCCGAGGTTCCGTAACAGTAATTCTGCTCCCACATCCGGTAATGCGGAACGTGGATCCGGATCCCTGCAGGCCCGCATCAGTCCCGAGACTCGGCCCAACACAGCGGAACACCACTGCCGTCTGTCAGTCTGGGCTTAGCCAAACGGGCCAGGGCTTACCCAAGGTAGTGAGGGGCTGAGGGGCGCAGAGGGGCAGGAAAGGGGGGCAGAGAGGCATCAGAGAGGGGCAGAGGGGCAGGAAAGGGGGGCAGAGAGGCATCAGAGAGGGGCAGAGGGGCAGGAGATGGGGGCTGGTGGTCGGACTTATCCAAACAAGGTTCACACTGCTGATATCGTCCCATCGGGGGCCTGGGTTCCTGCCACCCCTCACCCCCACCATGGTGGAGGACACACGTGGACGTCCTGCCCCCCATCACCCCACCATGGTGGAGGACACACGTGGACGTCCTGCCCCCCATCACCCCACCATGGTGGAGGACACACGTGGACGTCCAGGTGCCCGTCACCCCACCATGGTGGAGGACACACGTGGACGTCCTGCTGCTCGGCCACATCACCCACTTCTCTAACAGGGACAGTGCTGTCATGATGGAGAGATTAAAGTAGGGGAGGACAGAAGAGAAGAAAGAATCATCCAGAGAAGTGTCTCCTCCCCCCGACCAAACCTTTGTTCTAATAACACACAAAGCAATTTACACTGACCTTTATAGAAATGTAGCAGAAGTAAATTACAATAGTTAAAAATGCCCCTGAGCCTAATTGCAAAGGAGATTAAGTTTCTCATAATTGCTTTTGGCCATCTAATGCAATTTTTCCTTTTTTTGTAATTAAAGTGATTTAAAAATTTAATAACCCCCCCTCCTCCACCCCAGTGTACACACAGACACACACACACACCCATACATACATTTACACGCACGTTCATCCATTTCTCTTGTCAACTGTCACAAATGCTTACAGAGTGAGTGACTCATTGGAAATGGTGTCATTGTTGTTCTGTAGGCAAAATACAGAATTTTGCATGTGATCAAAAAAATGCTTTTTCCACATTATCCAGCAGCATTGACAAGCTGCGCGAGTTACATGGTGAAATCAATTTTAGATACTGGCACTAATGTAAGTTTACGTCTGTTCTCCAGAATTCTCCAGAAATGTCAAGTTTTACTTTGTTGTCTGTGATGCATTTTTAATTAACAACTGTTGGGCTAAGCCTACACCATCACTATAAATCACACACACAGCATGTCCAAGGCTGTAATGAAAGAAATGTTAATTATATCCCTGTATGTCTGCAGTAAATACGGAAAGAGAGTGAATCTCTGGATTTCCAGTAGATTGAGGAACCTGCTGATTTTTTTGTGCATGTGAGAATTAGAGTCGGAGGAAAGAGCAAAATCACTCGCTCACCGCACGTTTCTCCGAGCTGCAGGCCACGTCACGTGTAACGTGCACGCCAGCCAAAAGTGCATCTGCGCACGTCATTATCACAAAAAGAAATAGATTCAGAGAGCAGTGACGATGTGAGATAAGATGTCTGGAGCCAAAACAACCCCCAGGATCTAGTCGCTGGACTTCTTTTACTTTCTTTTAGTTTTTTCCTTTTGCATGGTGGCTTGTAGTATATGTTAGGTTGTATATTAGTATATGTTAGCTTGTATATTAGTATACGTTAGCTTGTATATTAGTATATGTTAGATTTTATATTAGTATATGTTAGGTTTTATATTAGTATATGTTAGGTTGTTTATTAGTATATGTTAGGTTGTTGGCTTGGAGCTCTTAAAATGAAACAGAGACAAGGAAAAACTTTGGGATTTGTAAAACAAGCAAAATAACTTTTTTTTTTGCTTTTAATCTTTTAAAAGTTGTGACATTCAGAGCTCTGTCTGTCTGACCATCTGCTGTTACAAAAATGCCGCTTTGC
>NW_027507447.1:22500-35000 GCF_052324685.1 Brachyhypopomus gauderio
TGCAGCACATGAAGCGCAGACGGTTTAAGTCCGCGGGACGCTCTTTAAGTCAGCAGGACGTTTGAAGGGGCCGCCCTGGCCATGCTGTTTGTCTTCTCCGAAGCCTCGGGGTAACACGGTACCTCCGAGAACGGCCCTGAGACTGACCCCTGGGGCACTCCAGCACTCTGGGCTCCTTAGGCCCAATTACAGTGATGAAGGCCAAGACTCAGTCCCCTGCAGTCAGAAGCTCGGTCGAGGAGAACCTTAAAGAAACGTGCGTCCGAGCTCACAGAGGGGCCAGCCAACAAAGGTCCCACCTCATCTCCCTCCATCGCTTCTCTCCTCTGATGGAGAAAAACAAGACCATAGTCATGCTTCTGCTGTTCATGAGCAGTGACCGCAGGTGCTCGTGGGGGAGGAAAAGACTTGTTTGCAGTTTCACTTCCGATGTCAGTGCAATTCCCGAAAAACCCGAGACGGCTGTCATAGAAACCATGACTTGCTGGCCATCGCTGATGTCGGCCTGAGAAAGAAAAAAAATGCAAAAGGCCCTTGACGGACAACTCGCTCCTGTAGTCATATATTATGCAGGTGTATTGTGAGATCCTTAGGGAAATCACATGCAGGACATCTATATTAGAGTCATACAGAGGGCGCATGATTGTGTGTGTGTGTGTGTGAGTACGTGTGCATGTGTGTATCTGCGTGTGTATTGTGTGTGTGCGTGTGCGTGTGTAGCTGTGCGACTCAAATGTGCTGGGAGTAGCATTTTTACTCGCCGCATATGGCCTCTACGGTCCTGCTGCCTCTGTCAGTAGTGCAGCCAGCACTGGTACTACCCCCTCCACACTGATACTGCCCCCACCACACTGGTACTGCCTCCACCACACTGGTACTGCCCCCTCCACACTGGTACTGCCTCCACCACACTGGTACTGCCCCCTCCACACTGGTACTGCCCCCACCTCACTGGTACTGCCCCCATCACACTGGTGCTGCCCCCATCACACTGGTACTGCCCCCTCCACACTGGTACTGCCCCCACCACACTGGTACTGCCCCCACCTCACTGGTACTGCCCCCACCACACTGGTGCTGCCCCCATCACACTGGTACTGCCCCCTCCACACTGGTACTGCCCCCTCCACACTGGTACTGCCCCCTCCACACTGGTACTGCCCCCATCACACTGGTACTGCCCCCATCACACTGGTACTGCCCTCACCACACTGGTACTGCCCCCTCCACACTGGTACTGCCCCCTCCACACTGGTACTGCCCCCATCACACTGATGCTGCCCCCATCACACTGGTACTGCCCCCACCTCACTGGTACTGCCCCCTCCACACTGGTACTGCCCCCCTCCTCACTGGTACTGCCCCCACCACACTGGTACTGCCCCCACCACACTGGTACTGCCCCCTCCACACTGGTACTGCCCCCACCACACTGGTGCTGCCCCCACCACACTGGTACTGCCCCCTCCACACTGGTACTGCCCCCACCACACTGGTACTGCCCCCTCCACACTGGTACTGCCCCCACCTCACTGGTACTGCCCCCACCTCACTGGTGCTGCCCCCACCACACTGAGGCTGCCCTCTTCACACTGGTACTGCCCCCACCTCACTGGTACTGCCCCCACCACACTGGTACTGCCCCCACCACACTGGTACTGCCCCCTCCACACTGGTACTGCCCCCACCACACTGGTACTGCCCCCTCCACACTGGTACTGCCCCCTCCACACTGGTGCTGCCCCTTCTGCTGTTATTCTACAAACCATCTCTACACACTTGCCCTATTATGTGCAGGTTTGATTGACGTCTGGGTCTCAGACGGTGGGCGTGTGAAGCGCTCTGGTGAGCACGTGTGACGAGGGCGGTGAGCACGTGTGACGAGGGCAGTGTGCACCGCAGCATATGTGAGCGTGGAGCAGGTGCACCCGCGGGTCGTGTCATACACACGTAACATATGTCTCCTCCCTCTCTCTCTCCGTCCTCCAGGTCGTCCCCTCCCTCCCTCCACCGCCTCCGCCAGTCTCCTGCCCCCCGCGCCGTCTCCGCCCTCCGCCCCCCTCCACTCAGCCCCGCCCACAATCAGGGAGTGCCAGGTGCCCCTGCTGGACAGCAGCTCCTCCCACACCATGCTGGAGCCCCGCCCAGAGGACCAGATCTCCCCCAACTCCTACCTGCTTCGGGCGCAGACCACCACCGGTAAGCTCCGCCCTCTCATCTCTCTGTCTCCGCCCCCTTTCTGCTCTCTCTCCACCTTCCGTTGTTTCTGGTGACCCATCCAACAAGTTCTCATCTGCTTGGAAAACATTTTCACGATGGCTCCTGCAAAGTGGCCTCATACGGACCTCCGCACATCAAACGCCTAAAAACACCAGGCCAACACGGCCATTAACTCAACTTTAATGTCCATTTACAGCATCTTTATATGTTGCATTTATTCTGTTTTTCATTGGTTTATTGCGTTTTTCATTTTACTTTGCCTTTTATTTATTATTCTATCTAATACTAGATGTTACTTCATGTTTTTGGTCTCTCCTCCTGTTCTTGCGTGCTCATTTTTCGAAAGCGTTTGACCTTTGGCTCCTGTTACTCTCCCCTTTGCCTTTATTCGTGTTTACTCAGATTGCTAATCCATCCGCTTCCGGGTCAACTGCTCCTGTTTTGAAGCACTTTATCCAAAAAAAAGGCCAAGGAACGATGTCTCAGAAACATCCTTGGACACACCAGCATAAGATATTAGAACCATGCCAATGTATGGTCCCGGTGTCTGGAGATCTGAGCACTTCAAGCTCATGGTTCTGCCTCTGCGGGTGGTGTAACGCTGCGTGTTTCTGTAGCGATGCAGCACTTGTTTGGAGTAATTAATGCTCTAACTGTGCTGCCGGGTCCAAACTCTCACCCGGCAACCAAATTTGCAAGCCAGGCGATATATTTAGCAAAAGGCAGGAGAGGAAAACGTGTTAATGTAATTTCTGCCGGAATATAATCTATTGTTAATGGTATTAACCTCTCCTTTGATCTGCTATAAATCTTGATTACGTCTGATCAAGCGCCCGGGTTCAAGAGCAACGTGATTATAACCCTTTTAAAATGACATTACGTCATGCCTCTAATTGGTTTACTGTATGGTGGAGTAACATCAATCATTGGCGGGCGAAAGCGCGTCCTAAAAGAATTCCCCGCCGCACCGCAAGCCCAGCGGTCCGCAGGGTGGGTACGGGGTGGCGGAACGCGAGGAAAAGCCTTGAGGTGAGGAAGGAAACCAGTGTCTCAGTTCAGTTCTCAGTGTCTCAGTTCAGTTTTCTTAGTCTCAGTTCAGTTTTCTTAGTCTCAGTTCAGTTCTCAGTGTCTCTGTTCAGTTCTTAGTCTCTGTTCAGTTCTCAGTGTCTCAGTTCAGCTCCCAGTGTCTCCTTTTAGTTCTCAGTGCCTGTTCAGTTCATAGTCTCAGTTCAGTTCTCAGTGTCTCAGTTCAGTTCTCAGTGTCTCAATTCAGTTCTTAGTCTCAGTTCAGTTCTCAGTGTCTCAGTTCAGTTCTCAGTGTCTCAGTTCAGTTTAGTCTCAGTTCAGTTCTCAGTATTTCAGTTCAGTTCTCAGTGTCTCTGTTCAGTTCTTAGTCTCTGTTCAGTTCTCAGTGTCTCAGTTCAGCTCCCAGTGTCTCCTTTTAGTTCTCAGTGTCTCTGTTCAGTTCTTAGTCTCAGTTCAGTTCTCAGTGTCTCAGTTCAGTTCTCAGTGTCTCTGTTCAGTTCTTAGTCTCTGTTCAGTTCTCGGTGTCTCAGTTCAGCTCCCAGTGTCTCCTTTTAGTTCTCAGTGCCTGTTCAGTTCATAGTCTCAGTTCAGTTCTCAGTGTCTCAGTTCAGTTCTCAGTGTCTCAATTCAGTTCTTAGTCTCAGTTCAGTTCTCAGTGTCTCAGTTCAGTTCTCAGTGTCTCAGTTCAGTTTAGTCTCAGTTCAGTTCTCAGTATTTCAGTTCAGTTCTCAGTGTCTCTGTTCAGTTCTTAGTCTCTGTTCAGTTCTCAGTGTCTCAGTTCAGCTCCCAGTGTCTCCTTTTAGTTCTCAGTGTCTCTGTTCAGTTCTTAGTCTCAGTTCAGTTCTCAGTGTCTCAGTTCAGTTCTCAGTGTCTCTGTTCAGTTCTTAGTCTCTGTTCAGTTCTCGGTGTCTCAGTTCAGCTTCCAGTGTCTCCTTTTAGTTCTCAGTGTCTTTGTTCAGTTCTTAGTCTCAGTTCAGTTCTCAGTGTCTCAGTTCAGTTCTCAGTGTCTCTGTTCAGTTCTCAGTGTCTCTGTTCAGTTCTTAGTCTCAGTTCAGCTCTGAGTGTCTCAGTTCAGCTCCCAGTGTCTCCGTTTAGTTCTCAGTGTCTCAGTTCAGCTCCCAGTGTCTCCATTTAGTTATCAGTGTCTCGGTTCAGCTCTTAGTGTCTCTGTTCAGCCCTCAGTATTCTCGGTTTGCTGTTGCATGGCTTGGAATAACCATTTCATCTTCACTGGCTCTGTCCAGTGGTGTCACTGTGATACAGAAGTGCTTTTACAATCTGAGTGTAAAGCAGATTGTAAAACAGATGTAACAATTTTACATGTTTCTTTCAGTTCTATGTAATAATTATTATAATTTTATGATAAAGCAAACTAACGAACATTTGAGGTATTATATTTTATTTATTATTATTATTGTGCATTATGCATCACTTTGTTTTTGTTGTGTGATTATTTGATTATTTTACAGTTGTTAATTGTTTAAAGGCTGTGCCATTTAATCTATGCATTCTATAAAGTTGTGTAAATCTAAGCTGTTTTTCATTTTATTTCCAGATGTATTGTCTAAAATGAGCATTACACTGATCTATATCAGTTTCATGAAAATAATCACATGAATGATGTAAGCAGAGTACGAATAAACAACCAAAAACTGATTAACGCCAGTAGTGCGTTCAGCTTGGTGGCTTGGAGATCGTCTGTAATAGTAACATACAGCAGAACTTTAGAAGCTTAAAGGTACTTCCAGAACAAGTCAGTAAATAATTGGCTTATTAGCACGTTGCTTCAGCAAGAAGCACTTATGAGGTTTTCAGTATAATATCTGCAGGTGTGTGTTTATGTACAACCATGCGTGATTGTGTGTGTGTGTGTGTGTGTGTGTGCTGTGCAACGTGTGTGGCTGAGCAGCGTAAAGGTGAGCGTGTGTATGTGTGTGTGTCCAAGTTCAATTAAATGTCCTGTGATCTTGTTGAGGGTGATCGCTGTGCAGGAAATGAGGTTTCTGCCCAATAACCCGGCCCACTGAGGCAGAACCACGGTCATAAGTACAAAGAAGAAGTGTGCTGCAAGCTGTGTGTGTGTGTGTGTGTGTGTGTGTGTGTGTGTGTGTGTGTGTGTGTGTGTGTGTGTGTGTGTACGTGTGTGTGTGTGTGTGGGTGTGTGGGGGAGGATGTGGGGGTGTGTGTGTGGTTAAGGATGTGAGGTTGTGTGTGTGTGTGTGAGGGTGTGTGTGTGTGGGTGAGGGTGTGTGAGGATGTGTGTGGGGATGGATGAGTTGGGATGGTATAGTCTTGAGTGGGTTAGTTGTTGAATGGACCATTTACACAAAAGCATATTTATCAGATTTTAGAAACACTTTAATCCTAATTGCATTTTCTTCTCCTTTAGTAATTAAAATAAAACTGAAATATCATTTTTCAAATTATAACACAAATGCTTAAAGTAATTTATTATGCATTGTTAATTGTTCATTCTAAAAAATAAATGCAGTAAAATAAAATAATACACTAAGCAAGTAATCAAAACCAATTATTAATATCCAGTATTAATGCTGTCTGCTGGTCCTGGACGCTGGCCCGTTCCCCATGCGTGTTGGATGCAGAACACCACCTGGTACCGCTGGGATCTATGGGCCACCAGGTTCTGGCTTCTGCCCCCTAGTATCTGCATCTTGCAGCTGACGGTGCTGTCCAAACCCCGCCCCTCGCCCCCACCCCGTCGACCAAGAACTGCCCCATCTGCAAACCCCAGCACTGGGCTCTCACCGGGGTGCAGCGCCACACAGCCTGGCCCCCGCCCAGACGTGGAGGAGACGGTTCTGTCCAAAGGTGAAGGTGGAAGAGGGGGACAGTTGGCCGGCCCCCTTTGCCAGCAGACTGAGGCCGCGTTTGTGCCTAAACTGGGGAAGAGCGCCGTGGGGGGGTGCTCAGCCGGGCCCTGACAAAACCCAGGAAGGGTGAGAGAGAGAGGGGCGGGGCTTAGAGGCCAGGAAAATGACACACCCATAAGAAAACAGGCCTGCTTACTAACGGCACTAATGTTTGCGCTGATTACCACCTCTAACATGCCCCCCCCCCCCAACTCTTTAAAGCCGAGCACTGTTCTATTCCTGGAGAAGTAATTAAGAAAGTGCCGGTGGTGTAATTGTTTTTGGGCGTCTGCTAGCATCTGTGCAACGCTGTTTTCTGCTTGTATCATTTGTGTGCGTGTGTGTGTGTGTGTGTGTGTGTGTGTGTGTGTGTGTGTGTGTGTGTGTGTGTGTGTGTGTGTGTGTGTGTGTGTGTGTGTGTGTGTGTGTGTGGCGTGGCTGGCTGGATTTTGGAGTGTTTTTTGTAAAGAGGCTGTTTGTTTGTTAGGCTGATCTTGAGGACTCTGTGAGACGGGTTATTACTGCTCATTAGAGCAGACGAGCGGACCGGACGGAGGCGGACGGGTCCGGGCTGCAGCAGACCCCGGGTGGAATGTTTACTCGGTCCCCGTCAGCCGGGCCGCCGCCACTCGCCTCGCTGTCGCCGCCGTAGCAGTGCGCCTTATAATTAAACGTCCCGGAGAAACGGAGGAGAAAAACACAAACAGATCAAGGGCGGAGAGTTAAGCTGAGAACCTTGCAAATGAGCATCTGGGTCCCTCAGCTGTTTCAGAGAGAGGGAGAGAGAGAGAGAGAGAGAGAGAGAGAAACAGAGACAGAGAGAGAGAGAGAGAGAGAGAGAGAGAGAGAGAGAGAGAGAGAGAGAGAGAGAGAACGATGTAGGCATAGACACAGTCAAAGCAAATGTGCGTTTACGCTTGTATCAGTCACTAAGTCTCTAAAAAGAGAGAGAGGTTTAAAAAGAGATGGATCGAATGAGGGAGAATCCCAGTGAAGAGGAAGAGATGGAGAGGGATGGAAGAGAGAAGAATAGAGAGCAAAGGAAAGAGAGGGAGAGAGAGAAAGGGAGAGAGAGAGAGAGAGAGAGAGACCCCACAACTGACTGCTGAGTCAGTTTTCTCTCGCCGCACTTATGCCGATTGTGCGGAGCTGTAGAAAAATGTCAATAAACAGTTTAGCGAGCGCAGTGTGGCGAGACTCACTACCGCTGTGAACACACACTGCCCGGCGAGGACACGGACGGGGTGGTGAAAACCCCACCTGCTCCACCCTCCACGCCCACGCGCGGAGAGGGAGCGCGCGCGACCTGAGGCCGTACAGCGAGACGCGGGACTGAACTCGACGAGCGCAAACATTCAAAACTCCGCCAGTCGTTCGAGGCAGACCTGCTGCTTTCGGTGTTGTTAGCTGCGCTAATGCGCTCGCGGGCCCGCGCGCTCGCGGTGAACTGGGCATGCTTTTAGCGGTCAGTCTGCGAGGTACGCAACCCAGCACGCTGCCTGCCAGCTCCCATTTACGCAGTGTGTGTGTGTGTGTGTGTGTGTGTGTGTGTGTGTCTGCTCCGGAAAACAAACGGGCCGATTTTCCTTCGGCCGTAGACACTTATGTGATCATGCATATATTCATGAGAAATTATACGCTGCAGCTTCCGTGGCTACTGTACGTCCAGCAACCTCTCTCCCTCCACCCTGTACTCCATCTCTCCTCCACCCTGCACTCCATCTCTCCTCCACCCTGTACTCCATCTCTCCTCCACCCTGTACTCCACCTTTCCTCCACCCTGTACTCCATCTCTCCCTCCACCCTGTACTCCATCTCTCCTCCACCCTGTACTCCACCTCTCCTCCACCCTGTACTCCATCTCTCCTCCACCCTGTACTCCATCTCTCCCTCCACCCTGTACTCCATCTCTCCCTCCACCCTGTACTCCATCTCTCCTCCACCCTGTACTCCATCTCTCCTCCACCCTGTACTCCATCTCTCCTCCACCCTGTACTCCATCTCTTCTCCACCCTGTACGCCATCTCTCCTCCACCCTGTACTCCATCTCTCCCTCCACCGTGCACTCCATCTCTCCTCCACCCTGCACTCCATCTCTCCTCCACCCTGTACTCCATCTCTCCCTCCACCGTGCACTCCATCTCTCCTCCACCCTGTACTCCATCTCTCCTCCACCCTGCACTCCATCTCTCCTCCACCCTGTATTCCACCTCTTCCTCCACCCTGTACTCCACCTCTCCTCCACCCTGTACTCCATCTCTCCTCCACCCTGTACTACAGAACGGTATTCCTCACTCCTCCGGTACACATGTATACTGTGGACTGTAGGGCAGTCATGGCCTGGTGGTTAGTACCATTGGCGGTTAGGGAACTGGTCTTGTGACCAGAGGGTCCCAGGTTCGATTCCCAGGCCTGAAGCCATGACTGAGGTGCCCCTGAGCAAGGCCCTTAACCCTCAATTGCTCACTTGTATAAAAAATGAGATTAAAATGTAAGTCGCTCTGGATAAGGGCGTCTGCCAAATGCCATAATTGTAAATGTATACTTAATTGTTCACCCATCAGTATACACAGTTGCTACCAGTGTTGTGCAGCAACACACTGCAGTGCCACACGCTCTTTGCCTCTACGTGACTAACAATTTCACAACAGTTTCACTCTATTGCACAGCTCGTTGTGCGGTGATGGGTTGTTTACACTTAGTGTGTGACAATAAACACATGAACCTCCACCCCACATTCCCCCCCTCCATCCTGTCCTCCGTCTCGCCCTCGTATACCCCAGTACGGAGCCTCCACCCCCTTCTCCACCTGCAGTGCGCAGGGTCGGACCACACGCTCCCCTCCGCCGTTACCGAGAGCAGAGGAGCGTCTGGGCGGAGGAGGCTGAGCTCCGTGCGTCTTCTCTAGTTACGCTGTTGGACTCGTGGTGGCGTGGACGCGGGCCTCCTGAAATCAGGCTCTTGCGCTCGCTTCCGCGGGGCTGTCCCCGTTACCGTCCCCGTTATGTCCCCGTTACCGTCCCCGTTACTGTCCGATTGCCTCCTTGATCATCCCAAATTGACGTTTATGCTTCTGCTCCTGTTGTTTCTCCGGTGGCCGGACGCCCACACACGGGCACTTTGTTTTCATTTGTGTCGTTTTCCGGGCGTCCCACGATGCTCGGTGTCTTACTCATTTTGTCATCGCCGTACGACCACAAAACAACGGAGAGGAAGAGACAGAGACCCTCTAACTGCCCCTGTAACCACAGCTATTCACACTCACGCACCTACGCGTAGTGGCCCAGCGCGCAGACATTAGTTCACTACATTTCCCAGAGTGCACGTGTGGCTTTAATTGAGTTCTTCCATGTCTCTAGAATAGTAAAATAAAGGCAGGAGGTTAGTGTTACTACACCAGGAGGTATGGCCTTCACATCGGGTTTCTGAGCACATAAACACAGGATGTCTCAAAACGAAGGAAACTCCCATATAAAATGGAACAATGTTTAGGCTGTAACGGAGTGTGATCCTTTTCCTCCATGACTTATGAGCACTCTTTCTTTTATAGAGTGTATTCATTTATGGGTGATTCCTCACATTTGAGAGACGCTGTAGATAGATGCGTGTCGGCGAAATGACAGTAGCAGTTTAACGGGGTCAAATGGGGTGTGTGTGTGTGCGGTGTGTGTGTGTGTGTGTGTGTGTGTGTGTGTGTGTGTGTGTGTGTGTGTGTGTGTGCGGTGTGTGTGTGTGCGGTGTGTGTGTGTGTGTGTGTGTGTGTGTGTGTGTGTGTGTGTGTCGGTGTGTGTGTGTGCGGTGTGTGTGTGTGTGTGTGTGTGTGTGTGTGTGTGTGTGTGTGTGTGCGTGTGTGTGCGGCGTGTGTGGCGTGCTGGGCGTTCGAGGCGAACGGTCCTCATCGTGCGGATGCCCCACGCTCACCGCCCACCGTCATATTGAGCTGTCTCCGGAGATTAAAGGTGCTGTCAGCAGTTCAGACAGGTGACGCTCCGGGATCAGATGAAGTTTAAAGGCTGCGCTCACGGCCACGCCCCCCCCTCCCCGCCGTAGCCCCTCCCACCTCGGGCCTGCACACAGACGCCAGGGCGCCACCTCCTGGTCTTTGTTTTAGTTTTAGTTTTTCTCCTGTCTAGGGAGATGATGAAAATAAGAAAAACTGAAAATCCATGTTGTTAACAGGCCATGTCTAAAATCTATACCGAGAGAATCTTGTTATTTTTACAGAGATTCAGATCTGGTTGAAAGTTAGCGTTAGCGTTAGCGCAGTTTGTTAATTAAAAGGGAGAAGTGAAGTGAAGTTGAGGATGTCAGAACACAGAAGTGGTCTCTCTACTGGGGAGATGGGGGGGTGATGAAGGACAGAGCATTATCTGTATGCCACCAGTGTCGGACCACACACACACACACACACACACACACACACACACACACACAGACTACACAGCCATTTCACACTACACAGCCAGTTGCACGGAGAAAGCTGATGATGCGTGCAGAGATTGCATATGAAGAATGCTCCATCATGAATATGAAAACAACTTTTTCAACAGTCGTGAAAAGGCTGATGGGGTACAGTGAGGCATCTCTCTCTCTCTCTCTCTCTCTCTCTCTCTCTCTCTCTCTCATCTCTCTCTCTCTCATTTCTCTCTCTTACTCCTTACCCACAATCTCTCTATTCCTTTCTCTCTCTCTCTCTCTCTCTCTCTCTCATCTCTCTCTCTCTCATCTCTCTCTCTCATTTCTCTCTCTTACTCCTTACCCACAATCTCTCTATTCCTTTCTCTCTCTCTCTCTCTCTCTCTCTCTCTCTCTCTCTCTCTCTCTTTCATCTCTCTCACTCCTTACACACTATCTCTATTTCTCTCTCTCTCTCTCTCTCTCTCTTTTTTGCAAGCGAGGCTCATTCATTTTCCAGCTTTGAGAAAACAGAAGATTTGTCTCCGCCACTGTCCTGAAAGCGTCAACTAAAGGTTCGCTGCGTATCCGCCGGCGTGTTTCTGAAGAGTCAGGAAAATAAATGCACTTCATCATTTTAACGGCGCGCGTTACACACGCGTCTGCGGGCGGCTGATGTGATGGTGCTCGTGTGTGTGTGAGTTTAAATTAAGCACACGGGAACAGTCACGATCCTGGTGAAGTCCTCACCTAATGTAGAACAGCCACGGCTCTAATTAGTGTTGATGCAGGACTCTCTCTCCAAACACACCACGAGTCACTGTGACTTCTGCTGTACCTGCCGTAGGTTCATGAGGAACCTGATGGACTTCTGGGTGGGTGGATGGGTGTGTGTGTTTGCGTCCATGTGTGTGTATGCATGTGTGTGTATGCGTGTGTATGTTTGTGTGCGTATGTGTGTATGTGTGCGTGCATGTGTGTGTGTGTGTGTGTACAAGTGCATGTGTGTGTGTGTGTATGTGTTTGTGTGTGTGTGTATGTGCACTTGCGTGTTTGTGTGTGTGAGTGTGTGTGTGCATGCGTGTGTGTGTGTGCATGTGTGTGTATGTGCACGCGTGTGTGTGTGTATGTGCATGTGCGTGTGTGTGTGTGTGCGTGTGTGTGTGTGTGTGTGTGTGTATGTGCACCTGCATGTTTGTGTGTGTGAGTGTATATGTGCACATGCGTGCGTGTGTGTGAGTGAGTGTGTGCGTGTGTGTGTGTGTGTGTGTGTGTGTGTGTGTGTGTGTGTGTGTGTGTGTGTTGTAAAGTGAAGAGGTCATCCTGATTGGTAGAGTCTAGTGGAGTAGGTTGTTTATCTTCAGGTCTGGACATGATACCATGCAGCTATGTTTAGTGTGTGTCGACGGAGAACTTCTCCTCTACAGAGACCTGGCTTACTCCTCTCTCTGCTCCTCTCCTCCTCCTCTCCCTCCCTCTCTCCTGGGCTCCCCCTTCGCCCACACCTGGCCCCTGCAATCAGGTTGTGGGCGTCGGCTTCTCCGTTCTAGAAGGTTGCTGACGAGCACTTCCTGTCCAGCTCGACCACTGGGAGAGCGGCAGGCGGTGAACAGGACAAGTTCTCCTTCCACCTGGAGACCAGCCACACAGAGACTTAAACACAGCGCAGCGGGCCGCGTTCACACGTTAATGATGTCTGGCCCTATTTCAGGCATAGGCTGCTGACGAAATGTGCCCGCTGTCACACACCTTCACAAGGGCATGGGAGAAGTGTGTGTGTGTGCGGACCTGTGTGTGTCTGTGTGTGTGTGTGTGTGCCTGTGCCTGTACATTGAATATATTTGCCTTAAGGCTTTTGTCTTAATTATATATGTGAGTGTGTGTGTGGTTGCGGTTGGGTGCAAGTTCTGTACTGACCTTGTCTTGCACGGACCTATTAGCATTATGCTGGAGACATCAGGGTGAGGGTTGTGAGCAGTGCTCTTTCGA
>NW_027507448.1:0-39120 GCF_052324685.1 Brachyhypopomus gauderio
CCTCTCCGAGTCAGCCATACGTACACACTCACACACCTCTCCTAGTAATCCATACGCATGATCATCACACAGTGACTCCAGCCTACATGCTTACTCATACTTTGTGACTGACACACACACACACACACACACACACACACACACACATATGACAGAAAGCTTAAGTTCCTACCTCCCTGGGTGTTTTGTGGTAACGGGTTGAGTAGTCATTGGAACAGCCAGCAGAGCAGTGTTAAAGCTGAGAGAAATATCCAACTCAGATTCTCTACAGTTACAGCCCTCTCCCTCCCTCTCTCTCTCTCTCTCTCTCTCTCTCTCTCTCTCTCTCTCTCTCTCTCTCTCTCTCTCTCCGTCTCTGTTGTGTCTGTTCTTGCTCTATCTACTCTCTTTTCCCTGTCTCACCCACTGAGAGCATTCTCCATTCTGCTCTCTCTCTCTCTCTCTCTCTCTCTCACCCTCTCCTTCTCTCTCTCTCTCTCTCTCTCTCTCTCTCTCACCCCTCTACTGCTGATCACACACACACACTCCACTCCCCCATCTCTCTCTCTCTCTCTCTCTCTCTCTCTCTCCCACTGTGACCCCTCCTATATTTCTATCTTCGCTCTTTCCTCACTCTCACTGCTTCTCTCTCTCTCTCTCTCTCTCTCTCTCTCTCTCTCTCTCTCTCTCTCTCTCTCTCTCTGGGTACAGTGTATAATTAGACACAGCCCTGTCGTGAGCAGCTCAGTCTCATTGTGGAAGAGAAGTTGTACTGGCAGGAAGCCCAGCAGCTTTGCTCATTAACCTCCCAGGAGCCGAGGAATGCACCGGTTCAGTGTGTAAGCTATTGGCTGATGAACTCCATGTCCCGGCTATAGGATCCTGCTATTGGCTGATGCACTACATGTACCAGGCGAAAGATGAGGTCATTGGTGGACGCACAACATGTATTAAGCCCTCGGTTTTTCTCATTTGCTCAGCAGTATTGATGGGCTACTTAAACTCCAGGAAGTGATCTCCTATTGGTTCATTTTATACCACTCAGACTCACACGACTCTATGAATAAAATGGACACCTTTATAGACTAATTATGGACATCCTGTACCATTAAGTTATATAGTGTCATTACTGATTTAGCCCCTGTAAACAATCTGGGATTTTCATTTGATGTCTAAAGGCCAAACTGGACAAACAAAGTAGAATATTTAAAAAATGTAATCTTGCAAATGTTAGGAATGCCATATCGTACTTTGTTAAACTCTGTAGTATTGTTCTGTGTTTAGCACTAGCGCATCCACCAGACCCCTCCCACCCGCCAACATGTCTCCTCCTTCCCACCCACCAGACCCCTCCCACCCACCAACATGTCTCCTCCTTCCCACCCACCAGACCCCTCCCACCCGCCATGTCTCCTCCTCCCCACCCACCAGACCCCTCCCACCCACCAACATGTCATCTCCTCCCCACCCACCAGACCCCTCCCACCTACCATGTCTCCTCCTCCCCACCCACCAACATGTCTCCTCCTTCCCACCCACCAGACCCCTCCCACCCACCAACATGTCTCCTCCTTCCCACCCACCATGTCTCCTCCTCCCCACCCACCAGACCCCTCCCACCCACCAACATGTCTCCTCCTTCCCACCTACCATGTCTCCTCCTCCCCACCCACCAACATGTCTCCTCCTTCCCACCCACCATGTCTCCTCCTCCCCACCCACCAGACCCCTCCCACCCACCATGTCTCCTCCTTCCCACCCACCAGACCCCTCCCACCCACCAACATGTCTCCTCCTCCCCACCCACCAGACCCCTCCCCACCCACCAATCCCTTCCAACCCACCAGACCCCTCCACCTCTCCATCCACCAGACCCCTCCCACCCACCAGACCCCTCCCACCCATCAAGCTCTGCCAATACCCTCCACACTCCCCTCAAACATGTAGCTAATGAGTACTAGACAACCAGTGCAGGCTCCAGTGTTTGCTGATTACACAAAATCTCAGTCTGTACTGCAGGCAGCATGTGCAGGATGAGAGTGTGACTAGCACATGTTCACACAGTCACATGCTAGAATGTGTGTGCGTGTGCATGTGAATATAAGTGTGCATGTGTTTGTAAATGTGTGTGTAAGTGTTGTCTGGAACACAGGCCTGAATCCCGAGTCTCATTTCCTCCTGGTCTCTGTCACTCTCACTTCTGTGTCTTCTCTCACGCTCACACACACACACACACACACACACACACACACACACACACACACACACACACACACACACACACACACACACATATAGGAAGATCTCAGAGTGAGAAACTGGCTCAGGACTTTACAACTCTGCCCACAGTCCTGCAGGACTCTTTAAAAAAACGAATAAAAACTCCCCCCTCCCCCCTTCCTCTCTATCTCTTATTCCCTTTCCCAAACAACAACCTTACGATGGCACAATCTGTTGGCACGCGCCATCTGATGTTCACCATACCAGTTTCGCACGCCGGCCTCAGCGTGCCAAGCAGACGTCACCGTGGCAACCTCACGGGGCCCAGCACATGCTGCCATGACGGAGGTCTGGAGACTGAGACGGCGACGCCTCTCACACACCTTCCTCACGACAGCCGTGCAAGGACTCGCACGGTCACTTGGTGAACGTTTTATGGCTAAACCAAGCGGCGCGTGAGCCCAAGACCTTACAGCACAGCTGTGCGTTCATGTCTGTGTTTGCTATTCATGAACAACACCCTTAGATAAGGAAGAGACAAAAGGAGAGACGGAGTCACACTCTTCCAGGTAAAAGGGCGGGGCTGAGCAGGGCAGGGTGGAGCTGTGTTGGAAGGGGTTGGGCTGAGCAGGACTGGGCGGGGCTGAGCGGGGAGGGTGAGGATGGGCGAGGATCTTTTGGGGTTTGGATAGTCGAGGTTGTGAAACAACACAGAGGGTGCTGATGGTAACCCAAGCCAGGGGAGTGTCACAACCAATAAATGTTTAGCTTGATGGTCATGTTACCAATCAGAGCTTAGCATGCCTGGCCACACCTCTCACAAGAAACCACACCTGAATGTGTACTCACATCAAGGTCATTGGAGGAGACAGTAAATCACGAACAGTAGTGTGTTCTGGTGAGATTGTGTTTGTGTTTTCTGGGTGATATTGTGTTTCATGTAATATTCTGTGTTTTCTGGGTGAGACTGTGTGTGTCTGATGCATGTTTTTGTGAGCACGGGCTTCTTGGCAGGCCATCATTGAGTGTCTGACTCATGGCAGTTGACTGAAATATCTCAGCTTGCAGAGAAAGTATAAAATATCGTATTGGATTGGATGTTAGAATGACCTGACCACACTGAAAGAAACTGCAACTGTAGCTTTCAGTCACAGACACACACACACACACACACACACACACACATGCGCGGGCACGCCCACACACACACACACACACACACACACACACACACACACACACACACACACACATCCTGTCACTGGCCCTGCAGTGTTCTGACGCCATGCACAGAAGAGAGAAAGTACAGCAGGGTGAAAATGCTGACTCAGACACACACACACACACACACACACACACACACACACACACACACACACACACACACACACACACACACACACACACAGAGTGGAGTTGTTTAACCTGACCTCAAGCACACAGGCAATCCAGATTTGGCTGTGTGAAACAATGATACTGGACTTACAAACACATACCCGCAAATGCACATGCACATGTAGATACACACACACACACACACACACACACACACACACACACACACACACACACACACAATTTTTTCATTGTCCTACTTGAACTCGTCAGAGTCTGTCAGAATCTCTCTCTCTCTCTCTCTCTCTCTCTCTCTCTCTCTCTCTCTCGCTCTCTCTCTCTCTCTCTCTCTCTCTCTCTCTCTCTCTCTCTCTCTCTCTGTGTCTTTCAGGGTCGGGTTGTTTCAGCCAGCATATCCACCGTTGGCTAACAGGACTTTCCTCAGTAGTGATCCATTACAGTGACAGCAGTGCAGTATTTTTAGAGGTAGAGAAAGAGCAGGTAGCAGAGCATAAACCAGCAGCACAGCCAGGTGTACACACACACACACACACACACACACACACACACACACACACACACACACACACACACACACACACACACACACACACACAATGCCATCTGCACTCGGACGCTTACTGTACAATTTTTCACTATTTGATGAAAAGCCTGGACTGGTCATCTCCAACCAACTCTGCAGAAAAGAGGATGCACTGGCTTCTTCTACACACCAGCACTGAACACTGAACACTGAACACTAACACTAACACTAACATTAACACTAACATTAACACTGCCATTGGCTTCTTCTACACACCAGCACTGAACACTGAACACTAACACTAACATTAACACTGCCATTGGCTTCTTCTACACACCAGCACTGAACACTGAACACTAACACTAACACTGCCATTGGCTTCTTCTACACACCAGCACTGAACACTGAACACTGAACACTAACACTAACACTGCCATTGGCTTCTTCTACACACCAGCACTGAACACTAACACTAACATTAACACTGCCACTGGCTTCTTCTACACACCAGCACGGAACACTAACACTAACACTAACATTAACACTGCCATTGGCTTCTTCTACACACCAGCACTGAACACTGAACACTAACACTAACACTAACATGAACACTGCCATTGGCTTCTTCTACACACCGGCACGGAACACTGAACACTGAACATTAACACTAACACTAACATTAACACTGCCATTGGCTTCCTCTACACACCAGCACTGAACACTGAACACTAACACTAACATGAACACTGCCATTGGCTTCCTCTACACACCAGCACTGAACACTGAACACTGAACATTAACACTAACACAAACATGAACATTAACACTGCCACTGGCTTCCTCTACACACCAACACTGAACATTAACACTAACATGAACATTAACACTGCCACTGGCTTCCTCTACACACCAGCACTGAACACTGAACATTAACACTAACACTAACATGAACATTAACACTGCCACTGGCTTCCTCTACACACCAGCACTGAACACTGAACATTAACGCTAACACGAACATTAACACTGCCACTGCCACTGGCTTCCTCTACACACCAGCACTGAACACTGAACATTAACACTAACACGAACATTAACACTGCCACTGGCTTCCTCTACACACCAGCACTGAACACTGTACACTAACACTAACATGAACATTAACACTGCCACTGGCTTCCTCTACACACCAGCACTGAACACTGAACACTAACACAAATATTAACACTGCCACTGGCTTCCTCTACACACCAGCACTGAACACTGAACACTAACACTAACATGAACATTAACACTGCCACTGGCTTCCTCTGCACACCAGTACTGAACACTGAACATGAACATTAACTCTGCCACAGGCTTCCTCTACACACTAACACTGAACTCTGAACACTAACACTAACACTGGGCATTGCAGACTCTGCATGTGCACGTAAGGGTGTAGATGTGTGTCTCTATTTTATAATTAGTGTTTAATTTTCAAGCTATGTTGCGATGCAGAGACCAGAATTAGGTGCAGAAGGTAACACACACACACACAAACACACACACACACACACACACACACACACACACACACACACACACACACACACACACACACACACACACATAAGGCTTTCTAGGACAAACCAACGTTCCAGAAGTAGTCAGAGAGGTGAGTGAGAGCACGAGACGTGTCTCCCATCGAGTGTCAGGGAGGGAGCTCGGAGAGGCACCTTCTCTAACACAGTCTAAAAACAACCTCACTTCATTTACACTTCATTTAAAGCAATTCTCAAATATAGGTGTTAACGTTGAGCTGTGTTCCCCTCCACTCTCTGCTGAAGTGAGCAGATTTTACACACCACCTAAATGTTCAACAACAACACACAAAGGACAAGCAGATAACAGCAGCTGATGAAGGAGCCTCCATGACCTGTTTGGTTTTGTTCTGGCTGTGATCTGGTATGATGGAGCAGACAGGTGTATTTTCAGCTACCAGATGTGTTAAATGTTGCAGTGAGGGTGGGGATGGTGCAGTGAGGGTGGGGATGGTGCAGTGAGGCTGGGGATGGTGCAGTGAGGGTGGGGATGGTGCAGTGAGGGTGGGGATGGTGCAGTGAGGCTGGGGATGGTGCAGTGAGGGTGGGGATGTTGCAGTGAGGGTGGGGATGATGCAGTGAGGGTGGGGATGTTGCAGTGAGGGTGGGGATGATGCTGTAAGGGTGGGGATGTTGCTGTGAGGGTGGGGATGTTGCAGTGAGGGTGGGGATGTTGCAGTGAGGGTGGAGATGACGCAGTGAGGGTGGGGATGTTGCAGTGAGGGTGGGGATGTTGCAGTGAGGGTGGGGATGATGCAGTGAGGGTGGGGATGTTGCAGTAAGGGTGGGGATGTTGCAGTGAGGGTGGGGATGTTGCTGTGAGGATGGAGATGGTGCAGTGAGGGTGGGGATGTTGCTGTGAGGGTGGGGATGGTGCAGTGAGGGTGGGGATGTTGCAGTAAGGGTGGGGATGTTGCTGTGAGGGTGGGGATGGTGCAGTGAGGGTGGGGATGTTGCAGTGAGGGTGGGGATGTTGCTGCGAGGGTGGGGATGTTGCTGTGAGGGTGGGGATGATGCAGTGAGGGTGGGGATGTTGCAGTGAGGGTGGGGATGTTGCTGTGAGGGTGGGGATGATGCAGTGAGGGTGGGGATGTTGCAGTGAGGGTGGGGATGTTGCAGTGAGGGTGGGGATGTTGCTGTGAGGGTGGGGATGTTGCTGTGAGGGTGGGGATGATGCAGTGAGGGTGGGGATGTTGCTGTGAGGGTGGAGATGGTGCAGTGAGGGTGGGGATGTTGCAATGAGGGTGGGGATGGTGCAGTGAGGGTGGGGATGGTGCAGTGAGGGTGGGGATGGTGCAGTGAGGGTGGAGATGGTGCAGTGAGGGTGGAGATGGTGCAGTGAGGGTGGGGATGTTGCAGTGAGGGTGGAGATGGTGCAGTGAGGGCGGGAATGGTGCAGTGAGGGCGGGGATGGTGCAGTGAGGGTGGGGATGGTGCAGTGAGGGTGGGGATGGTGCAGTGAGGGTGGGGATGGTGCAGTGAGGGTGGAGATGGTGCAGTGAGGGTGGGGATGTTGCAGTGAGGGTGGGGATGTTGCAGTGAGGGCGGGAATGGTGCAGTGAGGGCGGGGATGGTGCAGTGAGGGTGGGGATGGTACATTGAGGGTGGAGATGTTGCTGGGAGGGTGGTTCCAGGCCACACATAGCATGGCAGGACTAACACATGTCCTTAAACAGCTGTGCAGAAATCTTGATCATCTGTAAATGAGGTTACAGTATTACTACTATTGATACTATTGATGCTGGTATTTTAATACAAACTACAACTATATGATCCAAAGTCTGACTCTCCATCTCTCGGTCTCTCCGTGTCTCTCTCCCTGTGTGTCTCTCTCTGAGCAGTACAGCCTTGGTCTCTAACACCTGGGGCTGTGGCTCTCCTGCTCTGTCACACTGTATCGTGTGTGTTACCACTTCAGCATTTACACAGGTGCGAAAGTGTTCCACCGCCAACCAGGGATGACAGTCACATGACTGAAAAGACACACCCCCCTCCAGTGCTACTTTACCACCCAAACTCACAGCTTTTGGAAGTGTTGCATCTTTGTGAAGAGGCAGTGAGCATCCGGGAAGCTGAGAGAGGGTAGAACTCCTGACTTTCTGTGGCTGGCAGTATGTAAAACTGCTCTGGTCAGTAAGTAACACTGCTCTGGCCAGTATGTAACACTGTTCTGGTCAGTATGTAACACTCTGGTCAGTATAATACACTATTTGCCTGCCCTCTCTCCCCCTCGTGCAGAGGGCAGACAATTTATCTACAAATGATCATGAAGAGACACCAGGCATACACATATTAACCTCGCCAAAAATTTGAATATCAATTTCCTTACAGTGCACATCGTTTCATGTATATTTTGATGGTTTGTGCGTGGTTTGTGAGTGTGTGTGAGCATGTGTTAATGAGTGTATATAGTTATGGTTTGTGAGTGTGAGTGTGTGTGTATGGATTGTGTTCAGGTAGTACATATATATCATACATCTGCCCAGTGTTTTAGCTCATTGCTTGTGTATGTGTGTGTGTGTGCATTACCTGTTTTTCTCACAGTATCTCCCAGCTTGTTATCAGAGTGACATTTGTGAGGGGCAGGACAAGCCATCTGGAGACTGCCCACACACACACACACACACACACACACACACACACACACACACACACACACACACACGCATGCGCACACACACTGCCCACACACATGTGCAATCTGAGCAAAGCTATGGTTCTGACTCACACACACACAAACACATGCAGACACGCACGCGCACACACACTGCCCACACATTCACATAAACTGCAAATATTTCAGCCTGTGTGTCTTCCAGAAACAGCTAATATCTGACATTTAACGAAAGAAGACTGAGTATCTGTGTCTGTGGTTTCTATGTGTGCTTCTGTTTCTGTGAGTGAGTGTTCATCACCAGCAGTAATGTCTGAGCCCTGACAGTGACACCTTCTCTACGGGTCCACTGGGAGAAGTCACATTCCTAAACTCCAACACACACACACACACACACACACACACACACACACACACACACACACACACACACACAGACTGAGGAAGCGAAAGACATACAAGAGGAATACACACACAAGTGTGCATTATACCAGAAGAATAGTCACCTCTCAATGTACTCTACACAGGCTTCAGGCAAGCATGATCTCCACATGCAGACAGACGAGAAACACAGACGAGAAACACAGGCATTTTGCTCCTGTGACTCCTCAAAATGGCGCCGGTTTAACTGACAGATGGTCCATAATGCATCAGAATACACATATCACATTGTGGCAGTCTGACACATACACACACACACACACACACACACACATGCACAGACAAACACTTGGTAACTGCATAGTGTTCTGCGTTGCTTTTAAGATGATCTGACAACAGGTTTTTGCTTTGTCTTTTCTGGAGGCCAGTTTGTGCCAGGGCTCGGGGCTGAGTGGAGTGGTTCTGGGCCCAGCCACAGCCACAGCATTTTGGGTAGATCGCCAAAATGATCCGTCCTGGTGGAGGGGTGGTGGGGGAGCGGGGCTGTGACAACACCACCCACGGTGCTGTCTTAAACCCTTGACTCCTCCAGAGTGGGGCAGAGGGGTCCAGAGGGAGGGGCTACCCCTGACACGCCACACACTTCAGAAGTGAGAGCTTCTGTCGCCCACACCCTGGCACACAATCACATAGTCTCACACAAACAAGCTCGGGAAATATTTAAAAGCTTGAAAAGAGATTGAGACAAGACAGCAGAAATATATAATTAAACAACAACAAAGACAAAACCTTCTCCATTCAGAAAGACAGACGGCGACCTGGCAGTATTTATGCATGTTTGTTCTTCATAGGAGGCTGGGGGCGGTTATGTGTGCGTGTGTGTGTGTGTAAATGTATGTGAGAGCGAATGTTTGTGTGTGTGCGTGTGTGTGTGTGTGAAATCCCCGTTGACTGAGAAGCAAGAGATTTCCTTTCTTACCACAAACTTTTCTTCTCCTCCTATGATTCATTCACCTTCATCTTTCATCTCTATATTCACCTTGTTTGTGTGTGTGTGTGTATGCATGTGCACATCTGTGTGTTTGTGTGATATTAATGGCAGAGGTTTCAGTATGCATGAGCAATTGCTCGTGATGTATTTTCTAACACACTACAGAAAATGGAGTTGGTTTTTAGGTTTGTAAAATACTTCCGCCACCAATTCACTTCATGGGTTCTGTGACAGCCCAAGTGAGACCAGTGATTGGTTGGAGACCATAAATGAGAGGTCAGAGGTTAGGGGCTGCTTGTGGCTACTGTCAGAGAGTCCCTGTGTGATAAACTCAACCACAAGGATTGCTGGGGGTGTAGGGGGTTGTCCCTATCAGTGTTCTGATCTGCAGGAAGGTTTCGCCTTTGTCAAGTCCTGATCTCTGCAGGACTGAGGAAGACAGGAAGAGGTGTGAGTATCGAACACGTGTGGCGGGCCTCTCTGTTCGACTGGAGGGGATTTTAGAGGAAGTGGCTGGAAACACCTTCTGTAAAGTCTTCATCACAGACCATTTCAGCAAAGGGACACAGAGAAACGCCGAGCAGAGGTGGATTTGTGCACACGTCTGTGTTAATGTGTGTATAAGTGCGCACGTGTGTGTCTGTGTGTGTACACGTCTGACACCTTAGTCTGACCCCTTTTGAAACATGGACTGGACTACGGTTGTTTGATCACAAGAAGCACCTGTCAGCCATTAGAGATACGTTTGACTGCCATGTCAAAAGCCAAGCGGTCACCTTGTGTCATAGTGCTTTCACAGGGGAGTCAAAAGGGCTTTTGGAGCTGATTTGAAAGACCAGGAGCGGGACTGGGGAGTGCTGTGCTGTGCTCTGCCGTCTCGGCCTGCGAACATGGAGCTGTGTGACCCACCTGTATGGGAGCACCTGCTCCACAGTGCTGGGTACCGAGCGCAGTCTGAGTCTTGCAGGGCATTGTGGGGGCCTGGCTGCGTGTTTGTTTCTCTCACTCTCCCACCTTCTCTCTCTCTCTCTCTCTCTCTCTCTCTTTCTATACCTTTGTCTTTCTCTCATTCTGTCTCTTGTTATTTCTGTCTTTATCTCTTATCTTTCATTCTCTCCCCCTCTCTCCCTTCTCTTTCTCGCTCTCCCTGTCTGTCTCTCTCTCTGTCTCTTATCTTTCATTCTCTCCCTCTCTCTCTCTCTCTCTTTGTTTTATCTCATCTATAATTGAGTGCTTCTTCTATACAGACTTCATTTGCTTCTCTGAATAATGGATGAGACAGAGGGTGAACACACACTGCGTTTCCTCTCTGCTGATAGGACAGCCCATTATACGTTTAGGCATGTGATCCATGACTACCCCCCCCCCCCCCCCCCCCCATACACACACACACACACACACACACACACACCCACTCACACACTCACTGTCTGGAGATTGGTTATAGTTTATAGTTCAGGATATAGTTTGGTTTGGTTTGTTTTCTTTTAATAATAACTCCACTTAAACTTCTAAAAAAATAGGTATAAAACAAAATACTGCCGGATCATGTCCATTATAACATTATGTACATTATATCAGATTATGTACATTATAAAAATATGTAAATATGGCTTCAAGCTAGTCAGAAGGACACACACACACACACACACACACACTTAGACCCAGGCACCATCTCCACTTCCCAGCATGCATCAGTGATCTTCAGGCTACAGAAGCGCTTGCCTTGTGATGCACGTTCCGCCTTCTACCACGTTGGCCCTTCTCGATGGGCTTTCAAGCTGTGCCTCTCACACACACACACACACACACACACACACACACACACACACACACACACACACACACACACACACACACACACACACACACACACTCACTCTGCTTTAAATAGCCTGTTTCAGTTCCACAACGTTGCTGAGATGTGCAAGCGCAGCAGTTTGAATGGGGGTGGCAGGGGGTAAAGATGACGTTACTCCACATGGGGTAAAGTTACTCCAGCAAGGAGCCGAGATTTGCCCCGTCCTTCCTGGAAGAGGGAGCGTGAACACCGGAGTTATGGTGAGATGAGAGAAAGAGAGAGAGACAGACAGAAAGAGAGACAGAGAGAGAGAGACATCACGTACAACTTAACCTTCTGGACTGTCGCATAACTTTATTGTGGTATAAGTGTGTGTGTGTGTGTGTGTGTGTGTGTGTGTGTGTGTGTGTGTGTGTGTGTGTGTGTGTGTGCGTGTGTGTGTGTGTGTGTGTGTGTGTGTGTGTGTGTGTGTGTGTGTGTGCATGTTTGTGTGTGTGTAATTTATTTGTACCATTTCAAGTACAGGACCTTGCTGACTGTGAATTTGTCATGTGGCAACAATTAATTCCCCTCTGTCTCTCTCTCTCTCTCTCCCATTACAAAAAAGAACATTCACTTTTCACTTTGAATAGTAAACCTGCATGAGAACATGCAACAGCACCCCCTAGGGCAGTACAAGTCCACGGTCTGATACAGCCCCAGTCTGATACATCCCCAGTCTGATATAGCTTGCCTATAGCTCCAGCCCTAATCAGACACACCTGGTTCAGCTAGTGAGTGTCTGAAACAGTTGGATCTGCGGAGCTACTCCTGTTATAGAACTGTACTCAGTTCCTGCTGAGTATCAAATATATTAATAAATGACTACAGTATATATACATGCATATATACTTCTAAGTTCGTGTGTGTGTTTGTGCATGTGTGTGCTCATGTGTGTGTTTGTGTGCATGTGTTCGTGTGTGTTCATGCGTGTGTTCGTGTGTGTGTGTGTGTGTGTGTGTGTGTGTGTGTGTGTGTGCATAGAGAGAAACAGAATGAAGGAGATTAAGAGAGAGTGAAAGAGGGAGGAGAGAGACAGGGAGCTCTGGGTTCAACGAGTTCACTCGCCTGCCTGAAATAATACTGCTATATACACACACACACCTTCATATAGCTAGGGTGACCAAACGTCCGTATTTCCCGGGACATGTCCGTATTTCACGTTCTGTACCAGGCGTGAAATACGGACATGTCCCGGGAAATACGGACGTTTGGTCACCCTAATATAGCTCTGTCAAAAACTCCATTACCCATGATTCTTCAATGGCGTGGCATGAAGGTCCCATGTGCCCCTCTCTGCACACTGTGCCATGTTAGCTGCAAGAGGCTGTGAGATTCAAGACCAGCAGTCATTCAGCCTCAATATTAGCACATAAATGCACATGATATATCTTTTTTTATATATTTATTTATAACATTCATCTTTCAAGCCTAGAAGTGCATCTTACACACACACACACGAGATTAAACAGGTTTATATTTTGTGTATTTAAGCACTGTGCTTTTGAAAGCATATAGTTTCTCTTGAACATTTGACATTTATTTGTTTGTAGGAACTGTAAAGATCCCAGGCCACTACAGTATTAGTGTGAGAACAATTTTCCTACTGCTTCCTTATTGAGAAGCCCCTCCCCTTATTGAGAAACTCCTCCCCCTTGTTGGAAGGCCCGCTTTTTTGCAACAGAAGCATCAGCAGTCTAGACCCAGGGTCTCTATGAAGAGACTTACAAACTTATATTATAGAACTGAGAACATAAGAACGCAACTGGATTTGTTCTTGTTTTCTCTCAGCTACACCAATATTTCTACTGTTTTGTTTAGAGTGACTCATAGTGTCATTTAAACTTCATTCCACTTTTGTTTCACTTTTGGTCATATATTTGTCACGGCGAACTGAATGATGCATATACAGTAGGACCCCGGAACTCCACCGCCTCAGTACTCGACATATTCGGAGTTCGACCCAAAATTTCGAGAAAATTTTGTCTCGGGACCAGTGACTGTATATATAATGGACGGTACGTCACCGTTGACTCCCATTGTGAACTTTTGAAGCCACCAAGATGGCCGCACGGACACCGCCATCTTGGATGCGCTTGCGCAGTAGATGAAAATTGGAGCCAGAGCATGCGCATTAGAACCGGTAGGCAGGACAGTATCTCCGCCAGAGACCGTATCTCCGCCCCGACATTCGTTAGGATACGCCCACCAGTATAGACACTTTTGACGTTTTACAAAATAAACAAAGGTAAAGGGTTTTAATACTGCTGTCGAGAGTTTTGCTGTCGAGAGTTTTGCTGTTGAGCGCGTTTACGTTTGAGCGTCTGGTATTAGATGTCAACCAACGCAGCTATTAACTGTCAATCACCTTATCGCCACACCCCTTTAAATAACACTTAATAACTTCTATAAAATCTGTTTATCGTAGAGAAAAACACTGGGAGAGATAACGCAATGGGGTCTTATAGAATTGACAAAATATAATTGCTCAAAAAATGTATTTTACGTGTAATAAAAATTCAAAGTTTCTCTGCCGGCCTGTTCACTTACTTGGGAATGGGCGGGGTTAAAAGTTGTACTGCAGCCAGCCACTAGGGCAGCTGACTCACGGAGGCTTCACTTTTCACTCGTGTCGTCCAGTCCACTTATATATACGGTCTCTGTTCGGGACTCGAACAAAACTTCAGAATCCGACCCGACTCATGACTTTTGTAAACAAAATACAGTTGGTGCTTCGGCCACATGTCGCTAGTTGGTGGTTAAGCTAGGTTTATACTTGACGCGGCGCGAGGCTCGTGCGGGTTGTGCACCTCTCAAATTTTGTAACTTTGCGCGTGCGAATAAAGTCATGTTTGCAGTGTCCATTTTCAATATTTTCCAGCACCTTAAGCCTAATTAAGTGACATATATATATATATACTCGAAATGATTCAAAAAAATTTGGTTTTTTGATCACATTATTAGCGCTACGGTCACTCGCGAAAGTATAATTGAGCCTTTAGTTGCCGTCGTTGGTCAATGGATTTTAAACCATTTTGAGGCTGTCAGTCTATTTGTCAGTCTCCTCATATACAAACGCAACTCAATCTCAATAAAGGCTCTTATTAATAAAAATAAGTTTATGCAATGCTTTTTAAAGAAAGTTACAAAGTAACTAGAGTGTTTAAAGAAGAGTGGTTAAAACTAATTAAATCGCAGAAAGCGAAGAAAACAACAACAACTTTACAACAAAGAAAACCTCCCGATACACCAGCAGGTGTGAGATGGTTCTGCTACACCCCACATGCCTCCCTGCTTAGGCCCGCCCCCCAGACTCCCGCCGTAGCGCGAGCAAGGCCGCGGTTGGACAGTGGCGCTCGGGGAGACACCCTCTCGTGTTTTTGCATTCAAACAAAAGCCGCGTAAGGAAGGAGACAGAGGAAACAGGGTAGTCAAACACACACGCGCACGAGTGTAATCTTCATGATGAGAATATCAAGGTCAGTATCCAGTCAAACCGATACCTCACACAGCCTGTCTTAGATGTTTCTGTCTGAATCATAGCCCCTATACTATAGAGAAAAACAGCGCACACAGACACACACTAAAACCTCAAAAAAGTTCTCATATGTCGGGAGTGGAAAATTATGAAAACTGTTCCATTAATGAAAAGATGGAAAGTTCAGAGTCATCAGAGATCTTTACAATTGTCTAAATTGGGATTTTGGCCTTTCAAGGTGGTGAGAATGATACTACACCACTGCTGGGCATGTACAAGTCTGATGTGACTAAGGAAAAGGCCTTGGGCCTAAACTCACTGTCTTACATAAATCTCAGGTTTGCAATTTGATCTATTAACATGTTCAGTTATAGTTTTTACTTTTCAGTGTCAAATACCCACAGCTGAAAAGAAAAAGATGTATAGGTTTAAAAACACACTATTATTTTTCATCAGTTCATAGTGAGTTATGATTTAATCTCTCTTTTCAGAGTGTGTCCTGTTTTTTTGTGTGTGTGTGTGTGTGTGTCTTGTTGCTGTGGGAGGTGACGTGTGGATAAGGCCTGCCTCTCCTCTGGGAGTTCTATCTCATGCTGGACCTCAGGTATGGACCCTGATTTATTCAGACTGGTTGGTTGCAAACTCTGATGAGGATAAAGAGGATACAGGAATAAACGTGATCAGAGATAAGCTGAACTGAGTGAGTTTACTGACATTAACACAATTCAGATGAACAGGTGAAATTTAACTGGGGATCTATGTAGTCCAGGACAGCAGGAATTGGAATGAGAGACTTAGATTAGCAGTAACACTCAGACAGCTAGGGCTTAAAAAACACCTACTACACACATTTCAGTGACTTTAGATACACTGCTGAAAACACAACCACACACTTGTTTGTGTGTGTGTGTGTGTGTGTGTGTGAGAGAGAGAGAGAGAGAGAGAGAGAGAGAGAGTGAGTTTGTGAGTGTGTTTACTACAGGGATGAGTCACTGCACCACTCTTCAAAAAAATTGACAGTTTCAGTCAGGAAGCCAGTATGATAAGAACCACACACACACACACACGCACACACACACACACACACACACACACACACACACACACACACACACACGTGCATAAACACGTTAGCACAGGCATATATTCTACAGGGAATTTCCATCAAAACAGATACACACAAACACAAAAAGTAATGATTTTACCTAATGAAAAGCAGAACGCAGCCCCCCAGTCTGGTCAGTGTGTCTATCACTGTTATGCGTGGAGGCGCTACACGACCCTACAAAACGCTTTCACACGGAGAAACTCAAACTCTAGACGTTCCTACTTACATGGAACGAACACTAGATGGCGACATTACATATTCAAACATCATATAGTATTAAACATATATAATATTAAACATGCTTATACGGTACTAAACTGGCGCTGTATAGATTCAGAACATATTCAGTAAAAATAAAAAATATTATCGAACCCTGTTTAGAAACTAACCAAATTGGTGTATCTGTCCTACATGAAAACAGTGTGGGTGTGACCTTAATATTCCAGCGAATACGCTTGATTGACAGTCTGCAGTCTGGCGCTATACTACATTACTCAGGCAGAACTGTCACCAGGAGGGAGAGGCGGTTACTACAGACATGTAGAAACCCACCGATGCTCACGACTGCATCTCCATCCCACACTCAGCTCATCCTCGTTCTCAGGTGCTGACAGTGTTGGCGTTTTATCCAGTAGTCTGATATGATAGACAGTAAAAAGACACACAGAGGAACAAAACGGAAAGAAGGTACATGTTGCTTGAACCCGATGAGTTTTAATGATGCTACTGTTCTAACGATGCCATCATAACGTAGAGTATTACAGTCCTTCAAGAAAAGGCCCACACTCACATGAAACCCTGCTTTAGTGAACCTAGCTGTCGTTTGTGCCCCTGTGGGTACATGGCGTGGGAGTAGACTACATGAGAACTGCATATACACCACTCCGTTCTGATTACTCAGAATGTGATGTTAGATCCATTCAAACGGGGCATTGATACAGTGGAATGTTAGATATGTAGATCAATACAGAACGACATAAAAACACAGATGCCTTCACGTCACACACCCTTTCATTTAACTATACATACTACAATTATTTTAAACAGGAGCGTACACACACACGCACACACGCACACACACACGCACACACACACACACACACACACACACACACACACGCACACACACACACACACACACACACACACACACACACACACACACACACACACACACACACACACACACACCCCAAATGACACATTGGCCTACTTATCCTACAGTGACCCGGAAAGCAAACATACTAGGTATTCCTTGCTTGCTAGCTAATGTAATAAAAATATGGCTAGTTAGGTAGTGTACCGGGATATTGCTTTTCCCGATCTTAGAATACATGCTGAGACTGTGGAGCCAACTTGGTACCTTAGACAGTGTGGCCAACACATTAAAGAGCAAATACACTAGCTAGCATTTACCACCCCAAGACCAGTGGTGGATAGTAACGAAATAAATGTAATTAGTTACCGTACTTAAGTAGTTTTTTGTGTTTCTTTATTCACCTATTTTCGTAACTTTTTACTTTAACTCCACTACATTTCAAAGTCAAATATTTTACTTTTTACTCACATTATGCGAAATCTGTCGTTCCTTCAGGCTTCGCGTGTTCATTAAAAAAGTAACAAACAAAAGCTTTTACTCAAGTAAAAAGGAAGGACTTATACTATAAGTTTCACCTTAGCTATCTGTACGTTAACTCAAGTACACATGTTTCTTAGTTGGTCCACCACTGCCCAAAACTACGGACTGTATGTAAGGCAAATCGCTTGGACACGAACCAACATGACTGGCAGGTGAATGTGAGAGAACGGCGGTAGTATTCAAACCGCTGTAAATTAACTGTAGAACATCTGGTGGACATCGAGCTGAGGAGTGAGGGCTCTGGTGGTTGTGAAGAATGAATGTTCACCTTAAGTGCTTCTGTTCTTCACAAACATCTGGGAAGAAAGAACTTTGCGAGGGCAGCACTATATTTATATCACCGCCTTTTAGTACAGCTAAAAAGTTTAAGAGGGAGACAGAACAGATTGTCTAAATGTGCTGGGTTATTCTCTTAACAGCTGTATGAATTAAGATCTGTGCGAAACACACTCAAGATAAATTTTATTTTATCCACATCACAGAAGGTGCACACAATGTAGTATTAATAATATTAAAGATCTACAGCCACAGTGCTGATATACTGTCTATAGGTTTTTCATCAAAGACACCTCAAGTGAAGGTTATAAGTACGGCAGGATAAGTGTGTGTGAGGTTTGTTAGAATTCTGTGTTATACTTCTGTAAAGAGGTGAGAATCCTTGAGCACCTTCACCATGACTTTAATTAAGATTATAAGATAAATAATTAAATATATAGTGCTTGAATCATTTATCAAAAAAGAATTATTATTATTATATATATATATATATATATATATATATATATATATATATATATATATATATATATATATATTGTAGTGGTGCTTTAACTTTATATAACCACTTTATATTGAGTGGTTATACTTTAATTAATTGGTCTTCTGTCACGTAGGGCAACGCCCCCTCTCGTAGCTGTCACTCTGGGTTCCCTCATGTCCATGTTCCCTGCCTGTTTGTCCCGCCCTGCTCGTTGGTTTTGATGTTTCCTTGTTTGTTGCCACGCCCCAGTGTCATTGTCATCACCTGTCCCTAGTCAGTTTCTTTGTATAAAGTCCCAGTATTTCCCCAGTCCAGTATCCGTGATTTTGTCTACTTCGTGCCTTGTGCTTTGGTATACCTGTTCGTTGTGAGTATTGTTTCCGCTGCCTGCATTCCTGCCTGTTCCGTGTTTCCCCGTCGTGTTTGGTTTATCTGTCCGAGTATGTCTGTTGTTATTTCTTGTATGGACTGCCTTCCCGTTATGACCCCTGCCTGCCACTACGACTCTGCTTTTGGAATTTCCTGTATTAAATCTCGCTCTCCTCCGCGTTTGTGTCCGTCTCCATGTTCTGCCCAGCGCAGATCGTTACATAATCACGGATCTTACAAGGACACAGCGAGGGAGCGAGACTCTGGTGAGTTTAATCGCTGCGATGAGATGTTGGCTGGTTCGGTCCAGTTCAACTCTCCGATATCACAGTGTGAACGAACCAGAGACAGAAATTCCCCTGGCGCTGTGGGAACACGGAAGTCTCGACGCGCACCAACGAAAGCCCAGTCACTTTCGTTTTCGACTGGCTTTCGCGTCGAGACTCCTGTTGAGCGCTACGTGTCTGCCCGGCTTGATCACTATAGGGAGGAGAAACCTATAGTACAAGTCGCGGGCAGACGGATTGAGTGCACAGACTGGCGTTTGCTAAACCCTCGGTTGGCTCTCGATGGCTTCTGCGAGCTCCCGACGCCTCAGAGGAGGCGGAGCCGTCGCAGAGAGAGCCGCCGAGGGGCTTCTGTGTCTGTGTATTCTTCCAGGCTCACCCAGGACCCTGAGGAGGAGGACCTACCGCCGCTGACCCCCGCCAGCTATACATCACGACACCCCCAAGTATTTTTTGGGGGGGAGTACAAGCCACGTCGGCTTGGCGGACACGCCCCCCGATGACGTCGGTATAGTGGCTCCGCCCCCCGAGGACGTCGGCTTGGCGGACACGCCCCCCGATGACGTCAGTATGGTGGCTCCGCCCCCCGAGGACGTCGGCTTGGCGGACACGCCCCCCGATGACGTCAGTATGGTGGCTCCGCCCCCCGAGGACGTCGGCTTGGCGGACACGCCCCCCGATGACGTCAGTATAGTGGCTCCGCCCCCCGAGGACGTCGGCTTGGCGGTTCCGCCCCCCGAGGACGTCGGCTTGGCGGTTCCGCCCCCCGAGGACGTCGGCTTGGCGGTTCCGCCCCCCGAGGACGTCGGCTTGGCGGTTCCGCCCCCCGAGGACGTCGGCTTGGCGGTTCCGCCCCCCGAGGACGTCGGCTTGGCGGTTCCGCCCCCCGAGGACGTCAGCATGGCGGTTCCGCCCCCCGAGGACGTCGGCTTGGCGGCTCCGCCCCCCGAGTGCATCTCCTCACCTCGGATTCCTGTCCCCGCTGCCCGTAGGCAGTTCGTGCCTGTTCCTGTCCCCGCTGCCCGTAGGCAGTCCGTGCCGGTTCCTGTCCCCGCAACCCAGGAGAGGTCGTCCACGCCGGTTCCTGTCCCCGCGACCCAGGAGAGGTCGTCCACGCCGGTTCCTGTCCCTGCTGCCCGTCGGCAGTCCGTGCCTGTTCCTGTCCCCGCGACCCAGGAGAGGTCGTCCACGCCGGTTCCTGTCCCCGCGACCCAGAAGAGGTCGTCCACGCCGGCTCCTGTTCACGCTGCCCGCCAGCGGACCCTGCCTGTTCCCGCTGCCCGCCAGCGGACCCTGCCTGTTCCCGCTGCCCGCCAGCGGACCCTGCCTGTTCCCGCTGCCCGCCAGCGGACCCTGCCTGTTCCCGCTGCCCGCCAGCGGACCCTGCCTGTGCCCGCTGCCCGCCAGCGGACCCTGCCTGTGCCCGCTGCCTGCCGCCCGGCCGCGCCTGTGCCCGCTGCCCGCCGCCCGGCCGCGCCTGTGTCCCCAGAGACTGTGCTGCCCTCTATTGGGCCTGGACTCTTTGTGCCCCCTGCTCTGCCATGTGCCCCTGTCTCGTTGCCCATGTTCCCCTTGCTCCCATGTTCTGTCCCTGGTTTTGTGTTGGTCCCAGTTCCTGTGTGTGTACCTGTTCGTGTCCTCGTGCCCGTCCCTGTGTCTGTGTCTGGTCGTTTCCTCCAGGTCCCTGTCCCCGTGTCTGTTCCCCAAGTCCTGACCCACTTTGTTCCTGTGCCGGTCTCTGTAGTCCAAGCCGTTTTTGTCTCAGTGTTAGCCTCTGCCCTGTCCCCTGGCCCCGCTCCAGTGTCTGTCCCCGGTCCTGTCCTGTCCAGCCCTGCTCCTGTGCCTCACCCTGGCCCTATCCGGTCTCCCTGTGTCCCGTGTCATGCCGTGTCCCAGGTCCCTCGTCCTGTTTTGTCTAGTCCTGTCCCTCCGGTCTGTCCTGTGTCCGCTGTCCCTGTCCTGTCTGCCCTTGCGTGCCCCGGAGTGGCACGCTTTGAGGGGGGGTTCTGTCACGTAGGGCAACGCCCCCTCTCGTAGCTGTCACTCTGGGTTCCCTCATGTCCATGTTCCCTGCCTGTTTGTCCCGCCCTGCTCGTTGGTTTTGATGTTTCCTTGTTTGTTGCCACGCCCCAGTGTCATTGTCATCACCTGTCCCTAGTCAGTTTCTTTGTATAAAGTCCCAGTATTTCCCCAGTCCAGTATCCGTGATTTTGTCTACTTCGTGCCTTGTGCTTTGGTATACCTGTTCGTTGTGAGTATTGTTTCCGCTGCCTGCATTCCTGCCTGTTCCGTGTTTCCCCGTCGTGTTTGGTTTATCTGTCCGAGTATGTCTGTTGTTATTTCTTGTATGGACTGCCTTCCCGGACTGCCTTTTGGAATTTCCTGTATTAAATCTCGCTCTCCTCCGCGTTTGTGTCCGTCTCCATGTTCTGCCCAGCGCAGATCGTTACATCTTCCTTCTTCCTGAATAACAGCAAACCTTTGTTGCTGAGGTCAAGGATGCAGCCATTTAATGTAACAATGTAAAGTGTATAGTGGGGTCAGCACAGACTGTAGAACAGCAGTGAGGATATGAAACAGGGTTGACCAGCCCAGTCCTCAGGGGTAGCTTCACTATTCCATTGTGTTGTACCATCACAGCTCTCAAAACGGCTGAAGCACACTATTAAGAACACCCGTTACGGTTGAGTTGGTATCTGGGGTACAAGTTGTGGATCCAGTGTCTGGGGACACTGCTTTTCAAGGAGATCGTGGTTGAGATGTTGAGGGATGCTGTCATACATCTCCAGCACACCTGACCCTACTCGGGAAGGGCTCGCTAATTAGCTGAGTTGAATCAGGTGTATGAGAGCAGAGGTGTTCAGTGAACAGGGACCCCTGGTCCCTGCCTGAGAATCACAGCTGGAGGTGATTCATCTGAGCAGGATCACACATTAGGCTCAGAGAAACACTGCCTCCTGCTGTTCAGGAGGGTTTCATCACAGTTACTGATTATTGAACCTGCATGAAACCTAAACTTGGAGAGGATGAATTAAGAGACATTTGTCGTCCTGAATGCCATCTTCCTTCATGCTGTTTACCTGGGGAACTCCTGGGAGACCAACATCATATCTCTCCCCCTCCATCTTGTCCATCTTCCTTGTAGTTTATTTATTGTAGTTTAGTATTTTGCCTGTTTCCCAGTGCCTGTCCAACCCCAGTGGCGTGTGCTGAGGTCCACATGCAGACACGCAGCTAGCGGGACGTTCCTCCAAGCCCGTTGCTCCCACATGGTTTCCACTTCACTGCAGTGTCCTGCGTATGTCATGCGGACCGTTAGATTAGCAACCTGGAGAGACCAATCTGTCTGCCGATACTGCATTGAGAACATGCTTTGGCTGTACGTATGTGATTAGTCTGTAAAAACACAGTGTCTGTCTGACATTCTAGCACTATTCCACTGCAACTCGGTTCAAATTAGAGGAAGAATTCAAAGGTGAATGAAATACTCACCACAAAAGTCCAGCAGAGGGCAGTGTTCTGCCTTTCTGGCTCAGGTCACTAGACAAAGGAAGAACAGTAAATGTATGCAGATTGAAGGCAAACCTGCTGAACTTTTTTTAAACTTAAAGAAGTCGAACAGAGTCCTTTAAGTTGAAGTTGTTTTGACTAGTTTTCAGGCTTCTTTCCAGAATGCCCAGCAGGGGGTGTGTGTTATGGGGGAGGACGAACACAGAGATTAGAGGTTTTAGCTCTTGCTCTGTCTCTCACACAGCAGGGAGGAGTACAGAAACTACAAGACTCTGTCTGATGCTAGTAATTAAACTCTCTCCCAGTGTGTGTGTGTGTGTGTGTGTGTGTGTGTGTGTGTGTGTGTGTGTGCATGCGTGTGTCTGTGAGCGTGTGTGTGAGCGTGTGTCAGTGTGGGTCTGTGTGTGTGTGTGTGTGCTGACTCTCTTCATTCCCCTGTATGTGTGACAGAGAGCAGAGACGTGTGGGAGACACACAGAGATGAAGATACAGAGAGAGGAAGAGAGACATGGAGAAATAGGCATGTATGAACAGATAGATGGATAGAGAGATAGACAGATAGAGAGATGGAGAGTGATAGATCTCCCCTTGTTTCTTACTTGCAAGTAAAGAATGTCAGAGATTTAGTCAGAAATTTAACTACAAATAAAATTGGATTGTTCAGTTAATCTCTATGGATAATCTCTATGGATTGATTATTCAATTAATTTCTGTCAATATTAGTGTCTGTAGATGCTTGTGAACCACATCAGAATAATCACATAAATCCATACAGAATGAAAAAAGGGATGTGAATCTCAGTTTATGGTGTAAGATTGTACAAATAACACGTCATCTGTCTCCGTACTGTAAGAGATGCATTTATAGCTGCACTCACTAATGAACCTGAGCATTTCAGAGCATTATAACTTGGCTGTATTTATCCTCTCATATTATTAGTCTGTGTGAGGAAAGCTGCACTACAACTAGAACATGTGGGAGGAACAGTGTTGAGGAACAATGTTAAGGAACAGTGTTGAGAAACAATGTTGAGGAACAGTGTTGAGGAACAATGTTGAGGAACAGTGTTGAGGAACAGTGTTGAGGAACAGTATTGAGGAACAGTGTAGAGGAATAGTGTTGAGGAACAGTGTTGAGGAACAATGTTGAGGAACAGTGTTGAGGAACAGTGTTGAGGAACAGTATTGAGGAACAGTGTAGAGGAACAGTGTAGAGGAACAGTGTAGAGGAACAGTGTTGAGGAACAGTGTAGAGGAACAGTGTTGAGGAACAGTGTTGAGGAACAGTGTAGACGAGCCACAGGTCTCAGCTGGACTCATGGAGCTTCATAGGAAACAAAGACTGCAGTGTGAACAAAAGTGCTGAACAAAGACAGCAACTGGCAGTCTTCACAGACCTGACACCAGCCTTCACAGACCTGACACCAGCCTTCACAGATCAGCAGATCAGCAGATATTGGGATTCTTCTCTGTTCCTAGAGGTAGCACCTCTACCCTAGGGACCAATGGCCTGATGCTTGTACTAATGAAGGTCTTTGAGTGTGTCTTCCTAGACTTGCTGGAGGCCATCACTCACCTTGCTGGACCATCTGAAGTCTCTGTGGAGAGCTAGCAGGTCTGTTGCTCCTCCTACAGTTTCTGGAGGTCATCAACATTCCTGGACAGTCAAATGCAACCATTCTCTTCCTGGACGTCAGGAGCATTTAGGTCTTCCTGGATTTCAGCACAGCTTCGGCTCTATTCTTCTGCAGAACAAACTCATTTAGCCATCTATGCCAGATCCTCCAGTCGTCCATGCCAGATCTCATGTCAGTGGATCACAGATTCCCCGGCAGACAGTAGGTGAGGGTGGAAAAGCACACACAAGATCTCCAGAGATGGGTGACCTCTGCCCTTCTCATCAGTCTTCATACCATCGACTACAGCTCTGGAGATTCATCCATGTGGATCCTAAAGGCTTCAGGTGACAGCAGCACCAGCATCAACATCATCACTGGCTGTGTTGAATCTGTTGGCAGGACTGAAGTCCAGCAGCCGGTTCAGTTTAAACCACCAGATGTCTTTGTATCTTCCTCCGCATTTCACAGTGTCCTTGGTCAGCTCCACCCCCTGCTAAAAACCACTCCTGTACAACTCACATCTACTGACCTCCCTTGTGTTGCGGAGGGTATAAACTATCATTTAATGAAACAGAATAAAACAGCTGGAGGAAAGATTGAGAAACTGAGAATGTGGCAATCTTGACTTTGTGACAGTGATCTAATTTTTAGTTATTCAGTACAATTAAATAACAACACTTTGTCCAGGTGAAAGATTCAGTCCAGGCGAAAGATGAGGGAGGTAGGTACACACACACACACACACACACACACACACACACACACACACACACACACACACACACACACAGCAGCGTGCAGCAGTGAACCACAAGGTGGAGCTCTCATGGGAATATTCTTCTTCTCCTTCATTTCTGGCACCTGCAGGACTTTGGTTTATGATGAACAGAAAATACAGTACATACAGTGATGGTTTTGTAGGGAGGTTTGTTTCACATGCGAAACACGTCATGGACTTGAAATGTACATACTTTTAGCAGATGGAAACATGTTCACAAGTTATGGTTTACTTCACATCAGGATCTCTGTATGACCTTATAGCCATGAATGTGAAGTGAAGAGTTAAATCGAATTAAAGAAGAATTAAAAGAATGAAATATACAAAGCATAAAGAATACAAAGCATAAAATGTTGAGTGGGCATTACTGTCATAGTAATTACAGGTTTATCAGTGATTTATTAATGTCATGTCTTGTAATGCCAGAAAACAGCGAGAAAGATTTTGATAGCAAAAACAAAAAATATGCAATAATTAAACAATTAGGAAACAGCAGAAGCAAGAACAGATGTAACAGACTCCAGAGGAAACAGACTCCTGTATCCTGTTTCACCGGCGCACGGCAGCACGCTCGCACGCTCGCACGCAAACGCGGATTCACGTATCACATTAGCATAGCTTAGCTATAGCCTAATACACTTACATTAAACACTACAATTCTAAATAAGTATAATACACTTACCAACATCTGATTATTTTATCTCGTTTCTGTTTTCTCCCCGTCTCTTTCTTTCTCCCTCTGTTTTCTCCCCCTGTTTCTTTCTTTCTCCCTCTGTTTTGTCTCCCCTGTTTTTCATGGCTACCGCGGAGGAACGAGCTCTCATCAAGCTCGGCTCGGAGCTGGACAAGTTGGGTCGGCAGATCCAGCGTCTTCTGGAGAAGCAAGCAGAGCTCACCCAGGAGAAGACCAGGCTCGAGGCCGCCCGCGATGCTGCCTACTCGGCCGTCTCCACTCCCTCGTCACGGCGGCTCAGCGCGACCGCTATCCTGACCCGGGCACCAGGCTGGGAGCGCCAGCGAGGACGCGGAAGGCAGCCAGCGTCGTCACCCCTACCTCAGCCAGACTTCTCCTCTGCAAATCCGTTAGAGGTGCTCAGCTCCAGGTCCTCCGCCTCACCCTCACCCCTGCGTCCGACACCACCCTCACCAGCGCCGGCACCAAAGAAGAATAAGGGCGGTATCCTTGTTATCGGCGACTCGATAACACGACACATAAAGATTAGCCTGCCAGGCGCTAAAAGAACCCCCACTGTGTAATGTTTTCCAGGCGCTCGTGTCCTGGACGTGGCCAGGCGGCTTCCCTCGGCGCTGAAGCAGCGAGACAACTTCGGCATCATCGTCCTTCACGTGGGGGCTGTCGACACCTTCGCCCGGCGCAGCGAGATCCTGAAGGAGCACTACCGATCGCTTCTGGACACCGCGCGGAAGAAGACGTCGGCCAGGCTTGTTGTCTCCGGTCCGCTTCCAACGTTCCGGCGAGGGTGCGAGTTATTTAGCCGTCTTTTCTGTCTCCACAGCTGGCTCCGGGACACCTGTAGCAGCGCCGGCGTGGACTACGTCGACAACTGGGAGAGTTTCCGAGAGCGTCCATCACTCTACCGCCGAGATGGACTTCACCCCAGTCGCCTAGGCTCGGCAGTCCTCTCCAGGAACATCGAGGACGTGCTACGCCGGGCCTGACCAGCCACAACAAACCACGCAAATCAGCTAAGTAGAACTTACTTCCCTAACTACCAAACCATTGAGACTGTGTCTGTTAGCCGTGGCAGGTATAAGAATAACAGGGCAATATGTTTTAAAAATCTAATTAAAATTAAATTAAATAATCAACATGAAGTGAGCAGCAATATTAAGCTAAGGCTAGGACTTTTAAACATTAGATCGCTTGCATCAAAAGCTGTGATAGTAAACGAAATAATCTCAGATAACAGACTAAATGCACTCTGTTTAACAGAAACATGGGCTAGAGTAGACGAATATGTAAGTTTTAATGAAGCAGCTCCTCCTGGATACAGTTATGTTCATCAGCCACGTATCACAGGGCGTGGAGGTGGAGTAGCCACAATATATGACACAGATATAGGTTTTACTGTAAAACCAACCACCTCTATTAACTCATTCGAGGCTTTGATAGGTGAAATAGGCAATAAAACAAAGCTTAAATTAGTGACCATCTATCGACCGCTGGGTCCCTACTCAGAATTTCTTCAGGAATTTGCTGAGTTTCTTTCGGAACTAGTCTTAACCATCGAGAGATTTGTAATTGTGGGTGATTTCAACATTCATTATGAAAATGAATCAGACCCACTGAAAATTGCGTTCGACTCCATACTAGATTCAGTAGGTATAGCCCAAAATGTGACAGGGCCTACCCACCGCTGTAAACACACCTTAGACTTAATACTTACTTACGGATTAAACATAGAACATTTGGCAGTCATCCCCCAAAATGACGCCATTTCAGATCATTCCTTACTAATATATGAAATGACTTTATACAATGTACATCAGATGCGCCATACAAAAACCATGCGCACTATCACATCCGACACTGCAGCAACATTTATAAACTTACTGCCGGTGCTACCGAACACTATGCCACTGCAGCCCAATGAATAGGAACAGGCAACACAACAGTTTTATTCCACACTCAGCAATACCTTAGACCAGGGGTAATCAATTAAATCTTTCCGCGGTCCATTTTTGGCAGATAGCTCAGACCTTAGGTCCGGGTCCGCGGTGGCGAACGAAAGTTGTTGAGCGGGGGGGGGGGGGGGGGGGGTGGACGCAGGGCCGGTGCCACGGGGGGGCGAATGGGGGCGTCGCCCCCTCAGGCGAGGTGTCCCGCCCCCTCAATGTAAAAAAATAAGACCCATTTATTTTACAACAATCGCTACATGGTGCCCCCTCGGCCGCTCGACAATCGTTACACGCACTTTTTCAATAATAAAATAGATAATATCCGACTACAGAGTCATAATACATCGCAGCCTAACCTCCAATCCAACCCCAGTAGTTTAGTTATCAGTAACTATGCATCCAAAAATATTACTGAGCTAAATATCTTCGATCCTATCGCTAAAAGAGCTCACAACACTGATTAATTCATCTAAGCCTACATCATGTATATTTGACCCAGTTCCAACCCGTCTATTTAAAGACCTACTCCCAGCCATTGCAGGGCCCTTACTTAATATGATTAACTCCTCCCTTAACCTAGGTTGCATGCCCAAACAATTAAAATGCGCCGTAATTAGACCCTTGATTAAAAAACAGAATCTCGATCCGCAGATTCTAGCCAACTATAGACCCATTTCTAATCTCCCATTTATCTCTAAAATTTTAGAAAAAGCAGTTTCCAATCAGTTAAACCACTATCTCCAATCAAATAGTATCCATGAAAAGTTCAAATCAGGATTTAGACCAAACCACAGCACTGAAACATCTTTACTCAGGGTAGTGAATGATCTACTAATATCGGCCGATAATGGGCTTGTCTCGTTCCTTATACTGTTAGATCTTAGTGCAGCTTTTGATACTGTAGACCACAACATTTTGCTGGATAGACTAGAAAACACGGTAGGTATTAAAGGAGTCGCACTCTCCTGGTTTAGATCATATTTAACTGACCGCTTCCAATGTGTAAGTGTTAATAATAAAACCTCTAAATCTGTGCAGGTTAAATATGGTGTCCCACAAGGGACAGTGCTAGGACCACTTCTATTCACACTGTACATGTTACCCTTAGGCGAGATTATGCATAAGCATGACATCAGTTTCCATTCCTACGCAGACGACACTCAGCTATATTTCTCGGCAAAACCCGATGATTTAGGCGCAAACAGTAAGATTGAGAAATGTGTAGAAGAGATAAAACATTGGATGGCGTGTAACTTTCTAGCACTAAATCCCGATAAAACAGAATTAATAATAGTTGGGTCTAGGGCTGCGAGAGACAAGATACATAGCATGTAGCATTGAATCTACATTCTTTTACTATAACCCCCAGCGCAGAGGTAAAGAACTTGGGCGTCACAATAGACCCAGATCTCTCGTTCGATACACATATTAATAATATAACTAGGGTAGCGTTCTTTCACTTGCGCAACATTGCCAAAATTAGAAACATATTAAATATTAGTGATGCAGAAAAACTAATCCATGCATTCATATCCTCTCGTTTAGATTATTGCAACAGTCTCCTAGCTGGATGTCCTGGTAAATCGATAAACAAACTCCAGCTGGTTCAGAACGCAGCAGCACGAGTTTTAACAAAAACTAAAAAGTTTGATCACATTAGTCCCGTACTATCGTCATTTCACTGGCTGCCAATTAGATTCCGTATTGACTATAAAATACTTTTATTAACATATAAAACGCTGCATGGCTTAGCTCCAGACTATCTTAGTGAACTTATTGAACAATATAACCCAGCGCGTTCACTTCGCTCGCAGTTATTAACTGTTCCTAGGATCAAAAAGATCACAGCAGGTGGAAGAGCCTTTTCTTCTAAAGCTCCACAATTGTGGAATAATCTTCCTGCCTCTATTCGGGACTCAGACACAGTCTCAATGTTTAAAACTCGATTAAAGACTCATCTGTTTAGTTTGGCCTTTGATTAATCTGTTACATATTTACTACATCTCGTATATTTTCTCCGAGGTTCACCTGGAGAGTAACATTGCAGTCGGAGCCTACAATACCAGCATCGCTGCTCCGACATGGAATGAAAGCCTGGCGTTCATCAACAGACATTTACAGTGACAATATCAAAACCCAGAACTTTTATTTTTACCTTTACTTAGTCTGATTGTGTGATTTGTGTGTGACTTGTGTATTTGTCTGTATTTTGTGTAATTTGTGTGTTAACGGGCCGCCCAATGGATGATGGGTTCCCTTTTGAGTCTTGGTTCTTCCGAGGTTTCCTCCTAATCCCCACCATCATAGGGAGTTTTTCCTCGCCACTGTTGCCTTTGGCTTGCTCATTAGGGTTCTGGACCCATAGTATTGTTAACCTTTTAAATCCTGTAAAGCACTTTGTGACAACATGTGTTGTGAAAAGCGCTATACAAATAAACTTTGATTGATTGATTGATTGATGTAACCTACACACAAGATACGCATCAGACAACCATAGGAAAGGAAATCGATCAGTAGAATCATTAGGAGGGAGTGGCGTAGGCATGGACGTAATTTTGATTTCAAAAGTGGGGGGGACATGGATTCATCGCTATTTAAATATTTGGTTTTAACCGTAAAAACTGGGGGGGACCAAAGCCGGCTTTTGAAAAAGTGGGGGGGACATGTCCCCCCTGTCCCCCCCCCAAAATTACGTCCGTGGGTGTAGGCCATGTTTGCATAGTCTGTGACATACCCAAGTTCAGCCATGTCACTCACCTGCTGTGTTCCCTCCACTGGCTTCCGGTAGCTGCCCGCATCAAATATAAAACCCTGGTGCTGGCCTACAAAGCAAAGAATGGTCCAGCTCATCCTTACTTAATGGTTATGGTAAAACCCAGAAGCATACCTAGAGCCCTCCGCGCCTCAAGTATGTCTCGTCTTGACCCTCCATCATCCAGGACACATGGGAGACAAGCATCCAGACCTTTCTCTGTCCTGGCTCCAAGGTGGTGGAATGAACTTCCCTTGTGTGTCTGAACATCGGAGTCACTTGCTGTCTTCAGACGCCGACTGAAGACCCACCTCTTTCAAGTGCACTTTACATAATTATGCTTCGTCTATTGTGCTTTATCGTCTCTTTCCTCAGGTGTTTGTTACAGGTATTGCTTACTGTCTTTTTCTCAGGTATTGTGCATAATTGGGTTATAGGAATTGCTTACTGTCTTTTTCCTCAGGGTATATTCAGGTATAATTGTTAGGTATCATTTGACTTTCGTCTCCAGCTTAGAGTACATTGTGTTCAGGACTATCTATTCTACCTTGGAGATTCCAAGCAACTACATAGAACTTTTGTAAGTCGCTCTGGATAAGAGCGTCTGCTAAATGCCATAAATGTAAATGTAAATCTAGGATTTGATAGTGTTTTGTAGACCTTCAGAGTAGAGTGGTCTCCCTGTGAATGTGTGGTGAAGGAGCTTTTCACAGAACTGTCAAACTCGCTCTGCAACTGAAATGACTGGTCACATCTCACCCTTCAGTAGAACTAACACCCCTCAACTCTCTTTTTCATCTTGGCGGTGTTAACACATAATGGCTCCTGTGTGTCAGAGGTCAGAGGTCAGGCCCGTTCAAACCCAGATGGGTTGAATTCCTGTGCTCATGCCTCTGAGTCAAGGAATCCACCACATTCGATGGACATGGTTGGTCTTAGCTTGTTTTATATCATTTTAACAGATATTTGGTTGAGGCGAGAGACATGAATATCTTGACTTGAATTTATTCCCATTTATTCCCTTTGTTTGTTTTCTTATCTTTTCACTATTAGCCTTTTTCAGGAGGTCAACCCCTGAGACAATGATGCAGAACTTGGAATCACACACAGCACCTGTTTAAACGGTTCATGAAAGAGCGGCGTGGATGAGGCAGGGTGCACTAGTTCGCACACTGTGTTTTACAGCAGTGCAGAGACAGGCGTGTGTCTGTTCAGCTCTGCCCTACACCCGAGCGTTCCAGCACGTATTGCCCTAAAAAGGGCGCAGTGCTGAAAAATGCTGGTTCATAGACAAACTCCATCTGCAACATGTGTCCCCAGACATGGGAATGTAAAATATGGTCTAAACATGGTTTAGACACGCTGCAGTGAGCTGAATCGCCCATGGCTATGTTCCATCGCAAGACTTTCAGGTCTGCTAGCAAGAGGACTAACAGTGCAGTAAAGCAATTCTGTAGCGTACAATACTGTATAACGATCTTTAATCAAAGCACTTTTTTTTTGCTTGAATTAACTTCCAGATTCATCTGTTGTGCTCTCATTAGACACTGAGGTCCAGTATGGGTTTATGAAGTGGAATCAGACTTTGTAATGTACTGACATGTTGTTTGACATGTTCCTGTTATGAAATTTCATGTTCTGTGTGTAGTTTATTTAGTTTTAAAGCAGAGAATCTCTAACTGATTTCAGGTTCTGTGTGTAGTGTTTTAGTTCTTGCTCTACATTACAGCGTCTCTGCCTGATTAGTTAATCTAATGAGTGTGCAGAGAGTGCATGGTCACACACCAGTGGAGTGTAATTAGTGAAGTGACCTCTGTGAGTTATGATGGTCCATTTTTTCCTGGGATTTCACATATTCTGCTTGGAGGTCATTGGAGGTCGTGGACAGAGGTGTCAATTCCAGGTTCAGAAAGTAAAAGTCCTCACCAGGATTTTGATCAAGCTTGCTAGATTTTCTAATTAGTGCAATCCAGGTAAAATGAGTGGAATCAACACAATCCAGGAAGCCTGAGCAAAATCCTGGTGAGGACTTTTACTTTCTGAACCTGGAATTGACACCTCTGGTCATGGAGGGTTTCTCAGTGGAACATAGCGAGTGGAGTGCTAGTGGAATCGGAGGGGCGTGTCCCTCCCTGGCTCTTCCTCCTTCAAAGGTGTGGTTTTAGACAGCCCATCACTGTCCTTCAGTCCTGGTCTGGAGTCACTGCAGGCTTCAGACGTGCAGCCTCCCTGGAGGAGATCGTCATGGACAGGCTGAAAGATCCTTCTAGAAAACTGTTATACTGGTTCAGCAACCTCCAAATGTGGACCATGTGTTCTGTCATTCATCAGTCTGAAACGCCGTCTCACTCCTATTTGATCTTTGACTTGTTGACTTGTTGAGATATCATCTTTGGGTCTTTGCCAACAGCGGGAATCCCTAGTCACACCAACATGGGCTGAATTCCTAAGCAAATGACTCCAAGCCAGAGAATTAAATTAGTATTATTTAGTGTACTTAGGTGGACATGTTTTGTGTTGTATTACAGCACATTTGCATATTTATGAAGAGTACTTTGGGTAGAGGTTGTATATCTCTTACAGCTGAGTTTATTGCTTTCTTTTTATTATTAACCTCTTGTTTAATAAATGGTCATTCCAAAAGTTACACTTATTGACCTCTCACTGGTTAACCTGGCTCAGAAACAAGCTATGTGCTCAAAGAGTATGAAGGTAAAGCTACTCATGGGTGGGCAGCATTCAGAGCTCCATTGTGTAGTTCAGTGTACCACATAGCATTATGGGTACACTGCTAATTAGCTAGGACAACAGATTGTACATTACTTAGCAAAAGTGTTACATATTCTTGATACCAATTCCCCTTTACAGCGAGTTCAGAACGCTGCTCCAAGGTTCATGACCTGCTGGCGAAAGAGGATCATATTACACCTGCACTCGCACTGGTTACCTGTTAGTTTTAGAATATTTTTTAAGGTTATTGTGATAGTATTTTTATGTCTTTATAGTATTGCTCCACTTTACCTTAGTGAAATGATTGTTAGATATGTTCCAGTCAGGTCTCTCAGGTCTTTAAACAGTAATCTACTGGTGATTTCTAAAAGCCAATTAAAGATTGGAGAGGGGTCTTTTAGCCACTATGGCCCAAAACTCTTGAACTCTCTTGCTGAGAAGCTCAGAGACATTTAATCCCTACACAGCTTCAAGAAGAGCCTCAAAAACCTTCTTGTTTAGATCTGCATTTAGATAGGGGACTTTGGTCACATTATTTTACTTAATTACATTTCATGTTTGTTCTAATTATTTTAACAGTTTTGCCATTTTATTACATTACTTTATTGTTGTCTTTACTACTTTACTATTATTTTAATAATTATTTATGTCATTTTTGTTATTTTCAATCAATTAATCAAAATTTATTGAAATAGAGCTTTTACAACAGTTGTTGTCACAAAGCAGCTTTACAAGAGTCCAAGCCCCCAGTGAGCAAGCCAAGGGCGACAGTGGCAAGGAAAAACTCCCTAAGAGCATGAGGAAGAAACCTTGAGAGGAACCAAGACTCAGGGGGGAACCCATCCTCCTCTGTTGGCCGGTCACCATGACAACAATTTAAAGAGATGAAAACATAGAAAATATGGGAAGGATAAATTAATCTCATCTTGGTGTGTATTTATATACATGAGTTCTCTATGTAATTCCTATTCAGTCCTAAACGTCTTGATGGTTGGTAATAGTAGAGGAGAGTCATAGCAGAGGAGAATTCAGGGCGGTGAGAGGGCCCAGGGTAGTGGGTTTATCCTTCATCCACACTGGTTAGTCAGGGCAGTGGGTTGATCCTTCATCATAACTGGTTAGGCAGGAGGTGGCTGGCCCAGATGGATCTCTGGAAAGGCTCGTCTCTGTGTTTCTTGTGTAGGCGGGCAGCCATGTGGAATAATAAAACAGGGAAATTAGCTCTGTATGAGGTCATATGCGAGACAGATGAAATTTAAACATTTCTGGAGTGTGGTAATGCTAATGCAAAATGCTAAACTAAATAAGTAAGTTTTCAACCTGGACTTAAAGATTGAGACTGTGTCAGAGTCCCGGACACATTCTGGAAGGTTATTGCAAAGTTGAAGAAAAGGCTCTTCCCCCCGCTGTTACCTTATTAATTGTTGGAACTAATAAGAGGCCAGCACCCTGTGATCTTAATGGACGTGGAGGTTCATAATAGGAAATACGTTCTTGGAGGTAATCAGGAGCAAGCCCCTGCAGTGCTTTATAAGTCAGAAGAAGAATTTTTAAATCAATACGGAATTTAACTGTCAGCCAATGCAGGGCTGATAGGACTGTTCTAATATGATCAAATTTTCTAGTTCTAGTTGGAACTCTGGCTGCAGCATTTTGAACTTTTTGAAGTTTATTTAGATCAGGGGTGCCCATAACGTCAATCGCCCATAACGTTGAAGGAAGTGTGGGTCGATCGCGAAGGAAGTGTGGGTAGATCGCATGACATTAAAAAGTCCATCTGCACTGACGGTTTTATTTTAATTGACATACATGGTAGCCAATCTAACGTCTAGGGTTTGACAACCCCCCCCCCCCCCCCCCCCCCCCTCAACGATCGACACACACTTCCTATTTGAGCATCCTGACAGTAATGAGGTTTTTGGCTACTGTGCCAGGTGTAATGGGGTAGTCTGTGAGATTAAACATTAGATCTGGTATTTTCTGTCTTGCAGCCTTTGGGCCCTGAAGGAGAACTTCTGTTTTGTCCTCATTTAGTTGGAGGAAGTTTAGAGACATCCAGCAATTAACATCTCTTACGCAGGCCTCATTTTTTCCTAAACTGTGTTTGTCATCAGGTTTGGCTGATATGTAAATTGAGTGTCATCTGCATAGCAGTGAAAGTTGACACCATGTTTGTTTATAACTATGCCCAATAATAGTAGTCCTAAAGCTGTACTAAGATCCAGAAGCACTAGTAGAGATAACCTTGATCTGAAGCAAAAAGAGATCATTTGTTACTTTGATTAGGGCTGTTTCAGTACTGTGGTGGGGCCTAAATCCAGATTGGAACTTTTCAATTGTGTGATTCCTATGCAGATATAAGCATAATTGCTGGGCTACAGCTTTTTCTATGATCTTAATTAATTAATGATTTTTTTATTGTTTATATCATTAATTGTTTATTTATTGTTTTTCTTCTATAAAGCACTTTGAGTTGCATTTATGTATGAAAGGTGCAATACAAATATAGATTATTATTAATATATTATATTACTGTATGATTTTTCTGCTGCACGTTATATACCAGGTTTGGCTAGCTAAATGATAAACCTCTGATGTGATTTTGGTGATAAGGAGCTTTGTAAATGTGATTATGTATATTATTGTAAGCTATAGGAGGCTATGAAAGACTTTTCTCACAGTAATTGGTGATACGAGCAGTTTGCATGGGTTGCACTCTTGGGAGTGGCAATGTAGTGTCAGTTTAAGAAAGCAGTGACACTGTGACTGTCTAAACCCCCGTATGTCACTCCAGGAGAAAACACCCCCCTCCACATCTGCTCCGCACCCAAACAGAGACGTACAGGTTCTGCTGTGGTTAAACACTTAGGTTACACTTAGGGAACCTGAGTGTACCTGCCTTTACCTGTGTGACCTGGATTACACGCATGGGCCAGAGAAACAGAGCTGACATACGTTTTTCTGTCCTAGTGGCTAAGTCTCTCTTAATTAATGAAATTAATTAAATTACTTAGTTCATATAGTTTGGGTTTCCAGTGAATCAGTTTCAAGGCTCATTTGTCCCTCCAGGTATTTCTTCATCTACACATGATATGTATTATTTTTTCACTGTATAAAACAGTTGCTTTAATCATGTTGGACATCTGTAATTTATCCCCAAGCCATTAGCTGACGTGTGAATGTGTGATTAGACATCATAGCTTGAGGCGCACTGTCATGTTATTCCAGACCTGTTCATGGTGTGTACATGCATGCTTGTAAAGCATAAGCAGAACAAGTGTGCTATACATAACTGGGTAGGATTAACTTCCTTCACTCTACCCACTCTCGTGTAAACAATCTCACATACAAAGAGATGGATAGAATGAAAGATACACAGAGTAAGAGAGAAAGAGCAACCCAGGACCATTCAGGACCACTGAACATCGTGAAGACCTTTTGACCTCTGAAACAGCTCCGTCTTTGTAGGACTGCAGAGGGAGGGAGGGTCTGGCTCGGAGACTTAGAGGAGCTTACAGTCAGAGGGAGAGGTCTCCCGCTCACGGCTGTGGAGACGTGTGTTCTCTTCTGCAGTTCAGGCTTCCCTCTGTAAGGCACTTTGAATTGTTTTGTGAGTGAAATGTGCTGTAAAAATAAACGTGCTTTGCTTTTGGTCAAACGATTGCATGTCCTGTTGTAAGTCTTGTGTAATATAATATTTGTGTTTGCAGTCTGTGTGTGTAGCGTCCACTTTATGCCATGACATGTTGCAGTTAAACCCAAAAGTCTTGCAGATTTATTAAGTAAATATTTTTTTTACTAATCAGTCAAAAAATCTTTTTTTCATGGTTTCTTGTACCTGCTGAACAGGTTTAAGAAGCGAATCAACACAGTTCAAGAAGGAAAAAGAGGGGGGGTTGAGGTAGGCTGGAGTAGTGTGTATTTACGACGTCATTATGTTTCTGACATAAAGGCCATCAATCAATGTGTTGGCTCAGCAAAGCTATGCCTCTGATTCAGAGTTGATTTGTTGGGTTGTCTGAATAAACAAGATATCTGACAGCCATGAATTTGGGTCTAAACCAAAACTCATAACAATTCTCTTATCCTGGCACACACTGGCACACACGTAAATTAGACACCAAACCGAAACACTCAGAGCAGCCCAGTGGATGACAGAAGTCTTATTTGATTAATGTCAAGGCAAAACTAACAGAACACACCTGCTAGCCTAGCTAAGGAATTAAAACAAGACACTATATTCACAAGGCAATATTTTATGCGTGTTTCGCATATTTGCGTGTAGCCCTGTACACACTTTGTAATTTTACACACTCTGTACTTTAACACACTCTATAGAAAAAGAAGAAAAAAACACTACCATACCACACTACCCAACACTGTCATACCACACTTCCCAAAAACTTCCTATGCTGCCCTAGCTGACACTACAGGCCTCCATGCTACCCAGCAACCATTTGTTGACACTCCACATATCAAGAAGGAGTTGTAGGGTGTTTCTCAGACCGACGGTTAACAAGGGCTGGGGTGTAGAGTTCACACATTCACACTAACCTCATTCCCTTTAGCGACTGCCTGCACCTGTGACTCATACTTACAGCTTCCTCTCTCTCCCTCTCTCTCTCTCCCTCTCTCTCTCTCCCTCTCCCCTCCCCCACCCCCTTTTCCTGGCACCAGAGAGAGATCGTATATGGTTATATATGGAGACATCTTGGCTGAAATAAGATGTGGGGCAGGGCGTATTTGAGGAGCTGTTCCAGCATGAGCGAGGCACCCATCTGTCTGCCTACCATCTCCTTAAAGACAAGAGACGTTGATTCAGACACACAAGCATATATATGCATATTCACAGAAAAATCTGCATACCCGTTTTTGGTTAAAAGCATCCCCACACTGTGCCAACTGTTTGAGCCTGTTGTTCATACACGTGTCCTGCAAGCAATATCTCATACATGGAGGTGAATGTGGACATGGAAGAGAGAGTCCCCACAGAAGAGAGGGACCCTACACATGAAAGCCCCCACAGAAGAGAGGGCCCCTACACACGAAAGCCCCCACAGAAGAGAGGGCCCCTACACACGAAAGCCCCCACAGAAGAGAGGGACCCTACACATGAAAGCCCCCACAGAAGAGAGGGCCCCTACACACGAAAGCCCCCACAGAAGAGAGGGACCCTACACATGAAAGCCCCCACAGAAGAGAGGGACCCTACACATGAAAGCCCCACAGAAGAGAGGGACCCTACACATGAAAGCCCCCACAGAAGAGAGGGACCCTACACATGAAAGCCCCCACAGAAGAGAGGGCCCCTACACACGAAAGCCCCCACAGAAGAGAGGGTCCCTACACACGAAAGCCCCCACAGAAGAGAGGGACCCCTACACACACGAAAGCCCCCACAGAAGAGAGGGCCCCTACACACGAAAGCCCCCACAGAAGAGAGGGCCCCTACACACGAAAGCCCCACAGAAGAGAGGGCCCCTACACACGAAAGCCCCCACAGAAGAGAGGGACCCTACACATGAAAGCCCCCACAGAAGAGAGGGACCCTACACATGAAAGCCCCCACAGAAGAGAGGGCCCCTACACACGAAAGCCCCCACAGAAGAGAGGGCCCCTACACATGAAAGCCCCCACAGAAGAGAGGGCCCCTACACATGAAAGCCCCCACAGAAGAGAGGGACCCTACACACGAAAGCCCCCACAGAAGAGAGGGCCCCTACACATGAAAGCCCCCACAGAAGAGAGGGACCCTACACATGAAAGCCCCACAGAAGAGAGGGTCCCCACAGAATCAAATCAAATCAAATCAAAGTTGATTTGTATAGCGCTTTTCACAACACGTTATAACAAAGCGCTTTACATGATTTAAAAGGTTAACAATACTATGGGTCCAGAACCCTAATGAGCAAGCTAAAGGCGACAGTGGCGATGAAAAACTCCCTATGATGGTGGGGAATAGGA
>NW_027507449.1:0-25000 GCF_052324685.1 Brachyhypopomus gauderio
CTGAACCATCTGACATAATGTTACCGCTGGAAAAACTAAAATGTAGCGCATAAGCTACGTTTGGTTTGGACAAGTTTTACTGGAGGGTAGTCATAAAGAGAGTAGCTTGCTTTCAGACGAATACCTTCCCTCTTTGAAAACTTTTATAGAGCACCATGACTACTCTAGTGAACGTTACGAACCCCGCAGGAGCGTCATTTAATTCGCTGGGAAATAAGGGCTCGGAGTAACAGTTTTGTAACCGCTTTTAGTTTTGGCAGTGATATTATGTTACATTTACACCAGGACTGAATGCAGTTTAAGGAATTCTACAAAAAAGATTCCTCAAGAAACTGGGAATGATGTCACATTCTATGGGATTTTACATTTTTCTCGGATTACTTCAAGTCTGCGCAGGTAACGTGCTTTTTCGTGTGTATTCTGTTTCCCTGTACGGATACGCCTAGGTCCGTGTGTTTGATGATGGATAGTCTAGCCATCAGAAGGTACATCTTCTGTACAGAGGTTTCGTATGTAGAGCATGGTTAAGTCCAGCTGTTCCACAGCACAAGTATTGCTGCAGTTCATTTAAGCTTTATCACGAAACTTTTGTGCACGAATATTACTACCAGGAACACGTTTGTCCTAAACAAATCTGTGCGAGGCCCAATAATTCTAACAGTAAAACTTTTCACGAGCTTGACCAATTTTTTCTTTAGTTTTCACATTTTAAGGATTCATGTCCTTTTAAACTAAGTAACTTTAGAAAAAGGAACGTATTATACTACACAAATACGATGTAAATTATATTATGTAGTGTTTTACAGTAGATTCATGAATTTCAGAGGACTAAAATTAGGAAATGTGTATCTTTGTTCTGAAGAGTTTTGTCCCCAATTCATTACCACATCTGAACAGAGTATCTTCCCTCTCAGTGTTTAAGTGCGTGCCACCCTAGCCTACATGCCATTAGACTCTCACTGTTAGCTCCAAGAATCACACCTTAGAGCCTCTTTCACTTGCATCTTTGTGGCATTATGAATTAGCGTAACAGAGAAAAGGAACAGGGAAAAGGATGTGCACTCTCCCTTTATTAATGAGTCTCCAGGAATGCTACAATGTACATATACACTTTCCTTGTAATTGCTGCGGGCATCCTGTTATGCAGTTGTAATCCAAGCTCAAGTAAGGATTCTGAAGGACCACTAACAGTGCAGCCTGCTTGGTGGAGCCGATCGGGTAAACAAACCTTAACTCTGCTTTGTTTGGAAGCAGGTAAACAACTTGATATGCTGCAATACTGATAATGAATTGCAATGTTCATTGGGGCACTGTCGCTGGAATAGTTGCGCACACACACACACACACACACACACACACACACACACACACACACACACACACACAAACACACACACTTGTGCGTTTGTGCACATGCCTCTAGGGAAGCTGTGCCCCACTCCGGTCTCATCTGCCTGTGTGAAAATGCTTTAATGAGACCCTGCAGTGTGTGGATGTATAATATCACCATAGTGAATGTCACTGCATTAACATGTTGAGGGAAAGCTCAACACGTTCCAGGGGCAACCTGAAGAAACCAGCAGGGCTCTGGAGCGTGTGTGTGTCTGTGTGTGTGCGCATGACTGTGTGTTGTTGTGTCTGTGTGTGTGTGTGTGTGTGTGTGCTCCGTCTCCTTATTGCCTCTGTAGATCACAGAGATGAGTGTGGCGAACAGTCTCTTGATGACTCGAAGTAGCACATACCTCTTCTTTGTCTGTGTTTACCCAAACAGATTGCTTTCAGGTGTACCTCTTCAGGGCTCTCTCCTCTGAGGCTACCTCTCTCCCTGTTAGGCTGCCTCACTCTCTGTTAGGCTGCCTCTCTCCTCTGAGGCTGCCTCTCTCCCTGTTAAGCTGCCTCTCCCTGTTAAACTGCCTCTCTCTCTGTTAAGCTGCCTCTCTCCCTGTTAGGTTGCCACTCTCCCTGTTAGGCTGCCTCTCTCCTCTGAGGCTGCCTCTATGCCTGTTAGGCTGCCTCACTCTCTGTTAGGCTGCCTCTCTCCTTTGAGGCTGCCTCTCTCCCTGTTAAGCTTCCTCTCTCCCTCTTAGGCTGCCTCTCTCCCTGTTAAGCTTCCTCTCTCCCTCTTAGGCTGCCTCTCTCCCTGTTAAGCTGCCACTCTCCCTGTTAGGCTGCCTCTCACCTCTTAGGCTGCCACTCTCCCTGTTAGGCTGCCTCTCTGCTCTTAGGCTGCCACTCTCCCTGTTAGGCTGCCTCTCACCTCTTAGGCTGCCACTCTCCTTGTTAGGCTGCCTCTCTGCTCTTAGGCTGCCTCTCTCTTTCCTCTTAGGCTGCTTCACACTGTTGCGGGAGAATTTAAAGCATGTTGGCCCTCCTTCAACTCCCGACAGCAGCACAATAGCAGGCCACAGATGTGCCTCAGGTGGTGCATTGCAGACCTGTGCAGGTGCAGGGGGTGGGTGGAGGTGGTGTTGTAGAGAAGGGACATCTGGGGAATAACCCTCAGTAAAATGACTTTGTGAACAACTGGCCCCAAAACCTCCCCAGACATTTACAAAGGGCTTAAGTAATATCCATTTTTAATTTGCTGAGTTTGCAGAAAATTAGACATGGTCAGTGAAGTGGCTTGATCTTTCAGAGACTGTTATTGTTCATTACAAGTGAAAGAATCAATGGTCGAATTCACTGTGCTGTTCCTGAATTAGTTCAAATGAGTCGTCTGCCTGGCGTGCACACGGTGGCATTATCGGGGCTTTTTTTTTATAAAGCTCACATGGAGAAAATAACTCCTGACATGATGGAGATGTAAGAAAAGCCACATTATTGGCCTCAGGGAGAGCGACACTGGTTGTTGGAAGAGACGCGTTCAGAGGGGAACGTGGCGTTTTGGAGACAGAATTCCTCTGCCGATCCATTAGTGGCGATGGAGGGAGACATGTGGCCTGCAGAGAGTGCTGAGTAAGGCTCCGGTGGCTTGGAGCACACACCGGGCAGCCAGTTCACCCGCCCACATTCATCCACCCGCCCACGCTCATCCACCCGCCCACGCTCATCCACCCGCCCACGTTCATCCACCCTCCCACGCTCATCCACCCGCCCACGTTCATCCACCCTCCCACGCTCATCCTCCCGCCCACGTTCATCCACCCGCCCACGCTCATCCACCCGCCCACGCTCATCCACCCGCCCACGCTCATCCACCCACCCACGCTCATCCACCCGCCCACGTTCATCCACCCACCCACGCTCATCCACCCGCCCACGTTCATCCACCCACCCACGTTCATCCACCCACCCACGTTCATCCACCCACCCACGCTCATCCACCCGCCCACGCTCATCCACTCACCCACGCCCCTCACACAGGCCTGCCTGTAGGTGGGTGCTGTGGATGTGGGCTCACCTTGAGCCTTGGGGCAACCCAATTCCCGTTTAGGTCGGTGGTCCCGACGTTCGCTATGTAACATGCGGATCCGGGATACAGAGCAGACGTGTTATTTTTGGTGCCGCTGGAAAAAACCGACCGCTTCTGTTGGATCTGTGGGCCGACCTTCTGGGCCGCTGTGAACGTGATCGCGGCGGTGCCGTGGAAAGACTCGTTGTCTCTCTCGCGCTTTTTAAAAGAACGGATTAAAGAACAACATGGCATGAATCCAGAGCCAAAAATGCTTCACTCGCCTTGAATGAGCATGAGAGGGGAAGAGGGTGGATAGCTGTAGTCGCCCCACACAGCGCCCCACACAGCGCCCCACACAGCACCCCCACACAACTCTGTGGCCAGGGCTGTTTCTCATTCATTGTGTCTGCCGAAACGATCCCGCTTGCTTAAAGAGAAACACACATCTCTCACGCTAACACAGCACTGACCTGTTCCTTCATACTCCCCTTTCCTGAGGTGATTTTGGTCCAGTCCAGACTGAGCTACAGTGTAAAGGTTTTAAAAGCAGTTGTAATTCCTTTCTCATATTTCTTCTAGCATGATTTGCTGTGGTTTGAAATTTTCTTGACAGCCTGGAAAGATTTTTGCCTACACTATAATACAATATGAAAGAACCAAACACTTTTCTTCTTCAGTCCAGAAGAGAATTGGTTTATTTCAAGCTTTGCAAATCTGTGGCCAGTCCTCCACCTCCACAGCTGGTAGAAACACTCTGCTTCAGCACACGCACGATACGCTGGTTATCATCTGCACTATATGTACATCCTAATTCCTGATGTTCACTGAGTCATTATATGATTGATGTTATCACTGCACAGGTCTCGAAGCTGCAATAAACCTGCCTGGAGTTCAAGCTTATCGGTTTCACACGTTTCCTGCCTTAATTGCCCCGTAAAGCTTTTCTTCATAGGTGCCTGTGAAGTCACAGGTGGGGCACGACTGAGCCTCAACTCACCTGCCTTCCACGGTGGACTCAGGAAACAGTAACGGAATGAATCAGCGTTATTTTATTTTTGGCATTCTTGTGACATCTCTCTCAAAACCCTCACGGCCTGGGTTTGAACTCAACCAGCAGAAATGGGTTATTTGTGTTTTTCAAGCACATGGCTGTTTGCTGAAGGTGTGCACCGAGGCATACAGGTATGGGTAATGAGTCCATATACTGTTGGACTTGCTTGAAAGGATTTCCTTGTTTCTATCCTACCATCCGTGGCGTTTAGCAAGGTCGGAGACTGGGTCAGGACTGAGGAAGCCACGTAACAAGCACCTTGTATCCCAGATGCCATCACACTTCACACACCCCAACTCTCTCTCAGCCTGACCCTAGACCTGAATGGCTTCAACACACCCAACGACTGCCTCGTTTCATTTCTTAAAGTTGGCAAAGACTTGAGAGCTGAAATAGCTGGATTTGTGACTTCAGCCCTAACCCAGCAGTACTTCCAAAGCCAGACAGTCGTCTGTCACAGTTGAGCGGCTCACACGACTGAACACTGATTCTGGATTTAGTTCGGTTTCGTCCGGTCTCCATCTGCGCTCTGAATGAATTCAGCTCTGCTACCCGCTGTGTACCCTGAAACCTCACGCGAACTCTCTAACACCCGACATGTTTCATCGTGGATGTCACACCGAGACCAGATGATGCCGTCCTGCCGCGTTCGGACACAGGGACCAAGCAGCACCACTGCTTCACACTGGAGGACACCGCACACGCAGGGTCATGAAGGGGGAGGGGGTCCGAGACGGTTTGGGGGGAGGGTAGGGAGCTGTGGTTTCACTCATGCCTGACGCAGAGGAAGCAGGGCTGGATTAAACTCACGTGGTGGTGTGTTTGGTCACATCCTGAGAGTTAGTGCTTCTCCAGTCTTTCACAGCTGAGAGAGAGAGAGAGAGAGAGAGAGAGAGAGAAAGAGAGAGAGAGTATTGGTCAGATCATTCAGTAAAGAGGTTAGTCGGTTGGCTCTCTAAATAAACACTTTTTCTGGAGAGGTTTGTCTGTGGTCTAAAAGCTGAAAGGCCCCATGCGTCTGGCCCTGGCCTGTCTGTTTACTCTGGGTTTGTAGCCAGTCACTGCCTGAGGCTTGACCAGCTTGTGTATATGTCTGTTTATATTTGTGTATCTATGAGTGTGTGTGTGTGTGTGTGTGTGTGTGTGTGTGTATGCGTGTGCTTGAAGATGAACAGCTGGTTTTTAAAGGGGGGAGCTCAGCCAAACAACAAACGGAAATCGTGACTTTCAGTGACTTTCGGTCACTGTTCGCTACACCATGACTGTCTCACTGGTGTGTAAAGGTTCTGCAGGCTCTGGTTAAATGGCGGGACTGTCGTAGCATTTTTACTGCACTGGCTGACTCCAGCACTCGGGTCGCCTGTGAAAAGTTCAAAGGGAGCTGGTGGGACGAATCTCCAGCAGATTGTTACCGGACGCCATGTGTCCTCGGTGTAATGGCAGACGCTGTTGCTCGGCATGCTTAAGAAATGGAGTCAGAGAGCGGATCGGCTGTGAATGCCTCCCAGATGGAGCCCCTGGCCTGGGCGGGAGAGGAGCGATTCAGCCTGTGAGAAGAGCCTCTCTTGGGACTCCTCCAGCGGTCGGAAGCAGCATAGTTCCAGCATGAGGCTCACAATCCGATAATCCCTCTCCTCTCTGCTCGGCCCCTACCTGCCAAAGCAGTTCATCTTTTAAGCTCGCCTCTAACGCAGGGGCTCGGCAGGGGGTTGGGGTGGGGGTGAGTTGTGTGGTGTTCGTTAGATGGGGGTAAACACAGGGAGTGTGGATGGTGAAGCTCCCTTTCCCTGGACGGAAGGAGTGTGGCTGACTGACGACTCCCTGGGCCCTCTAGCCGCTTACCGCAGTACCAACAGAATGACAAGGGGTTCCGATTTCGGTGCGGGGTGGGGGGAGGTTGTTATAGATATGTGTGTTTTGCTAACTCATTTCTCAGCTGTGGTGATGTATCGTGTCATTAGCAGCTCGCCATCACACATCCACACATGGCAACATGTCACCACGGCCTCAGCTCAGCCGGACCAGGTGGGAGTTGCTAAAGACAAATTTTGACAGATTGCACCATAACTGCTCATAATTAATTTTGCAGTCCAGGCAACCCCTCCCCTCGGCCCGGGGAGGCTCCTGACAGCTGAAGTGACACGACACAGCAGGCTCCACAGGGCCAATTAATGGCCAGTGTTTCCAGATTCTCTCTCCTTCCGCAACCCCCCCACACGGCGCTAATGTGGTTTGGCCGGCGATGGACGGCCTTGGCACACAGACTGCTCCATCCGAGGAGTGTAGGGGATTGGGTGGTCGATAGGTGTGGGGTCAAGGGGTGGGGGTGGGGTTTAATGTAGATCTGTTTACACGGTCGCGGCTGGTGAGGACGAGCTGTATCAACTCAAAGGTCAGGCTGAAAATGTCAGGGTCGAAGGTCACACACACGCATTTAGCTCCGCACAAGCTTCTGCTTCCGCCTCAGGGTGTCATCGATTGACGAGGCTGCGCAGCGATCGATGACGCTCGGGCGTACAGCCACGGGCACTCGCCCGTCCTGCCTCGCCCGGGCTCAGAGAAGGCCCACGTCCAAGATCACGCAGATATCACGTAGAGATCACGTAGAGATCACGTAGAGTTCGCCAAACGGGGCAGACACACGTTAGCTCTTGCTCTTTCACACATACGCACACGGAGACACACCGTAGTGATCACGGTGGTTCGTTAATTGAAGCTAGGATGAAGCGAAATAAGGATGTTTGGAACGTGGTAAAACTGTTAGAGTGTAAAGGGCTAGTCATGTGGTCTATCTCACCATCCCAAATTCATCATCTCCCTTCATCTCGCCGGGGTCTCTACCCCCCTCCCCTTTCACTCGGTCATTAGTGACAGACCAGATAAACATTTCAGGCCTTAAAGGGGAGATAGCGCCCTAATGAACAGCTTTCCCATGAGTGACTCTGTCTCTTAGAAGAGCCTGAAACGAAGTTAATTTGCCTTAATATGCTGATCTATTATTAGTCGGTAGCTATGAGACTCCAGGCTGGGATCCAGTGATAAGCACATCCAGTGAGTGGACGTGAAAGCTCTACTGGATCAGATAATTGGGTGGAATGGATGTCACTCATCTGTCTCCCGTCCACACCCACGGGCTAAAGCCCCAGAAGAACTCAGCCCACGCTCTAGAACCTCTCAGCACAGACGCAGAGACAAAAGGGAGGACAGGAAGAGGGGAGGACTTTTTTTTTCCTTGCTTAAAATCAAATTAAGGTGCACTTTAGTCCAGCCATACTGCCTGGAAAATGTAGCTAGTCAATGAGACATGAAAGGAGACGTGGCCCTTTTAGGAGGCGGGCCAAGGGAGGGGCCAGGGGGAGGGGCCAAGGGGAAGGGCGGTGTATGTGTAAATGTTACCCATCCTAAATGGATGCTGCTGTTTTATAGGAAGTCACGTTTTATGTGACAATTTCCAGCATGTGTAGAGTTAATAGAAATTCAACTTCCACTTTTCATTTGTTTTGGGTAAAGCTGTCGAGAGTCTTGCCAAAATTTCAAGGTAGTCGATTCCTTTTATTCCTTGATTACAGTGTGGCGAGGAGCGGCTGTAATGGCTCCAGTTAAATGTACGTTCTGGCACTTCAACCAAAGCGTTCTTCCTCTCTCTCGTCTTGCCTCCATGCCAGTTCCTGTGTCTGTAATTGGAAACATTAGAAACAGAAAGGACTCCGCAGCTGTGCTGACCTGATTTCCCACCTTTGTTTGCAGCGTTGTGGTTGTGGCTGTGCAGGAGAGATCATGTGTGATGGTTCCTCCTACCAGAGGGGGGCGATCTAACGAGGCTCCAGAGAACATCTACCCATCAGGCACAACCATGACACTCGGGGAGACCGGGGAGGGGGGGGGTATCCAGCTGGACGGGGCTGGCACCTGCTCCACCTCAGTCATCGGCTCCACCACCAGGGCTGGACGTGGTGTTGAGCTGCTCTGTGGGTGTGTATATCCTGGCCTGAGACTCACCCCGGTACCCCCCCCACCACCGCCGCCATGCTGCTTAATTAACCAGCGGTTGACCCTGTAATGGAGCTGGGCTTATCGGAGTGCGCTCTCAGTGACCCGGCCCGACCCCGCTATCTGCACATACTTAATAAGAGTGAGGCGGAGTGAAAGAGATGCACGCAGAGGTCGGAGCGGTGGAGCTTGTCCACGTCTGCACTCGAGCGCTGGAGTGTCCTCTGTGGTTTATTACCTTCACGCAGGCGTGGTTACGCAGGTGCGTTTGTCTGAGTGGTTCAAAGGCTTCTCCTCCGTGACAGCACAGCGGCTCTTGGGTAGGGGTCTTCATCACCGCCGAGACGTTGACTAACGCACCTCGTCCTCATCCTCAAAGAGGCCGCAGCTTCAGCTTGCATCTCCCGGGCCTTTGTGACGGTCTGAAATCGAGACCTTACCTCACGGGAGAAGGGTAGGGGCGGGGGCGGGGGGTTGGTGCGGGGGGAGGGCGGGGGCGGGGGGTTGGTGCGGGGGGGGGGGGGGGGGGGGGGGTTGGTGCGGGGGGAGGAGCGGGGGCGGGGGGTTGGTGCGGGGGGGGGGGGGGGGGTTGGTGCGGGGCGGGGGCGGGGGGTTGGTGCAGGGGCGAGGGCGGGGGCGGGGGGTTGGTGCAGGGGCGAGGGCGGGGGCGGGGGGTTGGTGCGGGGGGAGGAGCGGGGGGTTTTCAGCCGGAGGCCCGGAGATGGAGCGATCTGGCTCCCGCCGCCACCACCTCTAACATTCCTCCTCTCTGGGGGCCACGTTGGAGAAATAATGAACTCATAAGAGATCCGGGCGCAGGATCAACAGATAGAGTGTGCCGAGCCCCCTGTGGAGCGAGCCAGCCTCCATCCGACATTACTCTCCGTGACATTTGGCTCTGGCGAGCGGCGCTTTATCTCAGCCTGGTTCTGGTGCCAGAGAGCGGCACGGCGAGCTCCTAACGGCACGGCTGCAGGCACAGCTCTGGGGACGACGGCCGTTTGGCTCGTCTCTTCTCTTGCCGCTTCTCGCCTCCCAAACGTTGGGAGAGCTGCTCCCAAACACGGTGTGGCCTCCAGCCAGGAGAGCTCTGCCTTCCCTTACGCTTTTCACGAGTGGCCAGTCTAAAATGGCGGAGTGGGAGAAAGCAGGGAAAGGGAATGTGTTAAAAAATACCGTCATGGCAACAGCTCCTGTGGGCGTGATTGACATTAGCTTCATGCCCCTTGCGAAGGGTCAGCTAATTATACTCTCTCAGGGCAAGAGAAGAGGCATCTTGACTGCCGTGAACTGACGGCTCTCCTGACGTTTATCACCTTCATCCTCTCATTTGGCGTCAAGGTCCTGATAGGAGGAGCTCTGTTGCAGACGGGAGCTTGAGGTGCCTTTGAACAGGAGGAGGATTTCATCAGGAGGGGGGCGCAACCATATAGCCACCCTCCCCTCTGGCCAGCCTACCTGAGCAGCTGCCCTACAGAGGGTTTCACAGCCCTGACCCCTGGAGAGCACAAAATGGAACAAGACATGGTGCTTTCTCGTATGCTTTGTGCTAAGAAGGAGGGTCTGTCAGACATTTCACTGGATAAAGATGGATTGCCACTTTTTCTAGTCTTGCGCACAGCGTAAGACCCTGACATACGTCTTAAATACAATCTTAAGGGTGTGGAAATATTTTTTGGACCATTTAGCATCACTCTTGGCACGCACATTTTTGCTCTAGGATTACAGACAAATCTGTTTCTGATGACACTTCGGGGAAACAAATGTGAGGTCAAGAATGTGTGTGGGACTGTGTGTGTGTGATATCCTGACATTCAGTTAAAGCCCAAACCTCATAGAAGAAACTTACATTCACGGCATTTATCAGCTGCTCTTATCCAGAGCGACGTACAAAGTGCTTTGCATCTGATCACAAACTTCCCCCATTGTGAAGAGCAGTCCAGATAAACCCTAGGTAGAACCCTAGGTAGAGCCCTAGTTAGAGCCCTAGGTAGAACCCTAGGTAGAGCCGTAGCACCAGCCTGACGTAACCTAAGACGTAACCCAAAAAGGGAAAGAAATGTCTTTATAACGAGGTAATGGATGCATGTCTATGGACGTTTCCACAAAAGGAGGCCTTTGGCAGTATTTAGCCTGCTCTTAACTCCTCTTCCAAATGTTTATGCTGTCTTGTGAAGCTTCCCTGGTCCACACTGCTGCGTCTCCGATGGTCCATTTCTTCCTCCTAGATGTGCACGGAACAGTTTTAGTGTTCCGGGTCTCCCTGTCCCTCGTCTGCAATCCCCGTCCACTTGAAATAAGCCCTCTCGGAATGTCCGAGCCACCATGGATTTATGGTCCCATTTAATTCCCATTCGGTCCAATAACATCCAGGGGTCTGGCCATTTATCCTGATTCCATCCAGTGTCTTTATGGTGATGGCTTGGGTGACGTGCCGTAAAACACACAGCAAACAGGGAAAGTGGTTGGGGGTTAATGTATAAATGAGATTCCTGCCCATGCTGCCCTGTAAATAGGGTTCATATGCAGTGTGTACACGTGCATAGTGTACTCACCCCTTACAAAGAGAGAGAGGAAAGGAAAGAGTGTGTGAGAGAGAGTGTGTGTGTGTGTGAGCGTGTGTGTGTGTGTGTGTGTGTGTGTGTGTGTGTGTGTGTGTGTGAGAGAGAGGCAATTAAGGGAAGATATCTTGAAATCAAAATAATAGGCATCATGCATACCGAGGCATCACACACACACACACACACACACACACACACAGACTCATAAACAGACATTTATAATCACACAGACAACTCCCCCTAGAGATCCCCAGCCCAATTTGCCAAGCAAGTAAGGTTTATTTGAGAGTCTGGCATTTGAAAACGTGTGCCCTAATAATCCAGTGAGTGTCTAATCTGGTCTTGTGCAATATTTCAGACTTTATTGTACACAGTGTGTACTAACTGGTTGCAGCCAGTAGCACCAATCAAAAGCAGTCATACTGCTGTGGGTGTCATTATTAAAATACCTTTATATGGATTTTTAACTGGAATGTTTGTGGATTCTGAAAGTTGTTTTGTCTGTGTGTCATGCAGAACTGTATTCTTTATGGTATTTTTAGAGCTCATTCTTTTAAAAATGATTGTTAACCTCTTGGTAGCCTGGTACTCAGGGGGCTGGTGTGTCTGTGATATACGCTACATTTACCATACTCTGGTGTGTCTGTGATATACGCTACATTTACCATACTCTGGTGGGGATGGGGACACACAGCCAGGCAGAGACAGGGACAAGGACACACACAGGAATGGACACACAGCCAGGCAGAGACAGGGACAAGGACACACAACCAGGCAGCTTTGTTACATCCTCATACCTCAGAATGACAACCCACATCTGAGAGGGCTAATTGTAGCTTTCACAGTATGGAGCAGCAATTGAAGGTGTTCTCCACCACTCCAGCTCTGCCTCTCGGAGCCTTGACCACGGGTGGCAACAAAAAAGGCCCTTTTATTGACTTTTGCATGATGGGTCGACGCATTAATATTTTTTGGCGTACAGCTGGACGAGGCTTTTCATGTCTTCCAGTCATTAGCAAGGCAAGTATGTCGGTTCGAGAACAAAACATTAGACTGCCAGATTTTCTCTTGGGCAGGAGTGGTGTCAGTGTCAATAAACTCCTAAGAAATTCCTGATTAACATGAATATTTCAGCACGCTAGATCAATCCGTGGCCCAAAGAGCTTTGAAGCTTTTTTTCTTTCTTCTGTTTTTCCAGCAGGACCCGTATAAAAATCTTTGCGGAGAAAAGGGCGGGTGTGGGGGGGGGGGGGGGGGGGGGGGGTAGAAAGAGAAGGTGTAGTGGGAGAAGTGATATGTCTCCCCACTCCTCCTCCACCCTCTGCTGGAGCTGTACCGACCTCCGCCCGTGTTCTAGTGCTGGCTCGGGTGCGCCAGACCCGCCCACAGCAGGCCGGTCCTCCCAGCCGGATGCCGCGGGCCCCTCGATTCCCAGAGCCGTGCGCTTGCAGAAGCAGAACTCCCGTAAACACTCTGGGCCATGAACACAAGTGCTATAAGTACAGCGTGCCAAGTTCTCCTGCCTCCTCTCCTGCTCTAGCCTCCTGGCCTCGTCTCTCCATGAGACGGGTGCCCATCAGTCTGAAACACTTTGCGTGCCCCGTTCATGTCACGGGGTTCGTAGAGATCGGCCTCTCTGGCTGACATCTGGCTTACAGGCTACAGGCTACAAATGCGTTAAAGTTTGGTTTGGGCTCCAGTGCGAGGAGCCGTGCTGTCTCACGCCCCTTAAGCTCTTCCTTGCTGCCTGCTTGGCTCAGGCTCTTACCACCGCCGCCGAAGGATCGAGTCTTGGCCCGGTACACAGCCCGGATCTCGTTAAAGCTCGCCACGGCAACGACAGCGCCGTGTCCGCTCCAATCTCTTTCAGCCCATTAAGAGTTTGAATTTTAATCCGGGATCAGCCGAGCGGATCGCGGCGTCTCGCAAGGCGTCGTGTGCGGACACACGGGACCGCGTCTAACAGGCCGCTCCAGGGTCTGGGCCGGGGTGTGTGTGTGTGTGTGTGTGTGTGTGTGTGTGTGTGTGTGTGTGTGTGTGTGTGTGTGTGTGTGCGTGAGGCAATGAGGGATATAGTGGAGGCCCTCTATGCTCTGTTCTCACAGTGAATGCCATTTGGCGTGTTAGTGTGTGTGTATTAGTGGGATTGGGACCTGAGTGGATCGCTAGATTGCATTTCTTCGCCCCAGGCCACAGTATAAGCTGTGTGGACGCTCAAGCCCACAGGTAATCCCCTGTCACCGTGGCCTGACATTCCCCTTCATCATCCATGGCTGCTCTCATTGGCCAGGCCCAGCGGCGTGACACTTTTAAGCCACGCCCCCCTCCCCCCATGCCTCGTCCAACACCCCAGGAACATGTCGATGGGAGCGTTGGGGTCGTGACGGTGGTGGAGAGGCTGGTGGAGTGTGTGGTGTGTGGAGTGTGTGGTGTGTGGTGACTAAGAGGAGCAGACACATCTCTGCACATCACTTGAAGGGCTTTTAAAACAGGCTCACTGCATCAACCCAGACACCCTGTGTTCCTCCATGAATGACACTTGTTGAACTCTTAAACTTTGGATCAACTTTCACATCTTTTGTGTGTGTGTGTGTGTGTGTGTGTGTGTGTGTGTGTGTGTGTGTGTGTGTGTGTGTGTGTGTGTGTGTGTGTCGATCTGTGAGAGAGAGAGCTCATTTACCTGTGAGGGTTCTCGTACACAAAGAGGCGGCAGTGTGTGTGAGACCCACTGTCATGGTTTTGATTTTGCGGTTGATACCTCATCTCTGCTGTCGGAGTGTGTATCGCTCCCGCCCCCATCATCACCCACCCAAGTGCCACGGCTGAGTGTTGGGACAGCCGAGATGTCCTCCGTTCTGTGGGACAGAAGACGAGATGCTTGCTGAAGTGGTTTGTAGACCACCAGCCTTGTCACACAGACAGTAACACTCTTGGGCAGAGCAGCATTGAGTCAAACACAAGGCTTTTTTGTTCACACACACACACACACATACGCACGCACGCACACACACACACACACAAGCACACACATACATAAGCACATGCATACTCACAGGAAGTAGATACATGTGTTAATATTAAAAGCAGTAGGGGTGAGGTCAGATTCACCCATGTTGACTGGGCAAAGGTGAAGGATTAGGTCTGTCATCTCTGCTCTTGAACGTGGAAATAATTTCTTGTCTCCTTTTTCTGCCTCGCCTTGCTTGTGTGTGTGTGTGTGTGTGTGTGTGTGTGTGTGTGTGAGAGAGAGTTCATAAACTCCTACGTATTTGCATGTTGGATGCATATTTATGCATGCCTGTGTATACACGATTACACACGCATCCTTATTTCAGCTTTCGTTCATATGTTAGTCTGTGCGTGCTTGTAAGCATCTGTCCCTGAATGAGCAGGTGTCAGAAGCTTCTTGTAAGGGTGTCTGTGTGTGTGTGTGTGTGTGTGTGTGTGTGTGTGTGTGTGTAAGCTGCTGGCTCTTTTGAGATAAGCCCTACACTCTTTCACTGGGCAGACAGGCAGAGAGAGGCTCACCTGTGGCGGAGAGATACCATCCCCGACGCACGTGTGTGCCTGCTGTCCCCCGGGCCTGGGGCCCAACACAATTAAAACAAGGAGAACAAGCAGCCCAGCGCAGAGCCGGGGCCCCTCGCCCACACCGTGCCCACCTCTTATCTCCCCTCCCCGCACTAATTGGAATTCAAATGAAATATGGAGGATTGAGCCCCATGGCTGCTACGCACGGCTGCTGCTCCGTCTCTGTCAGCCCCCACCCCCACCCACACCCCCACCCCACTCCACCCACACCCCCACCCACACCCCCACCCACACCCCCACCCACACCCACACCCCCACCCACACCCCCACCCACACCCCCACCCACACCCACACCCCCACCCCACTCCACCCACACCCCCCACCCACACCCCCACCCCACTCCACCCACACCCCCACCCACACCCACACCCCCACCCCCACCCCACTCCACCCACACCCCCACCCATACCCCCACCACACCCCCACCCCACTCCACCCACACCCCCCACCCACACCCACACCCACACCCCCACAACCACCCCCACCCACACCCCCACCCCACTCCACCCACACCCCCACCCATACCCCCACCACACCCCCACCCCCACCACCCACGCCGCTGATATGCACGGCGTTCCTTAAGCAGGCGAGGGAACGTGATATTGCTGGCTGGGGTTGGTGTCCTCGTGAGCGGTGTTAGAGGTTCCTCAGACACGCGTGTTTTCCCTTTCGCACGACTGTCCGTCTGTGTGTGTGTGTGAGAGAGGGAGTGTGTGTGTGAGAGAGGGAGTGTGACTGTGTAAAGAGTGTTGCATGAGAGCGTTGGAGATAGGGGTCTCATCTGAGCAGCAAGCTCTCTTCCTGTGTGTGTGTGTGTGTGTGTGTGTGTGTGTGTGTGTGTGTGTGTGTGTGTGTGTGTGTGTGTGTGTGTGTGGGTCTTTCTTGCCCGGAAACTGCCAAATATTGATCTCTTCCTCCCATCAACGAACAGTTCCCATCACCCTGATTATACATAGCCTTTAGACTGCAACGTATATCACAAATGAATGTGCCAAAGTCGATAATACTTTTGCGTTATTGGATAAACAGCTTCAAGTAAAGCTAGTTAAGAAGTGTTAATTTGGCTGTGATCTGCGTGTATTTCACTGAAAGAAAGCACAAATGAATTCAGGTAATGAAAGAACAGCAGAATTGCGGTCATGTCGCTGATGATGTCATGCAGCATACACACACACACGCACACACACACACACACACACACACACACACACACACACACACACACACACACACACACACACACACACACACACACACACAAAGACAGAGGGAGAGAAAATTACTTTCATGTTCTCTTGAGGTCTAACTGGTTACAGCCTTTTTGACATCAACCCATTATAGCAGGTATATAGCAGTAAATCTGCTTCAGTTGTGGTCAGTTAGTTCCCTCTGTCCTGCCCCCAGCCCCCTGTCCTGGAGTTCTGCCCCCTGTCCTGGAGTTCTGCCCCCTGTCCTGGAGTTCTGCCCCCTGTCCTGGAGTTCTGCCCCCCGTCCTGGAGTTCTGCCCCCTGTCCTGGAGTTCTGCCCCCTGTCCTGGAGTTCTGCCCCCCGTCCTGGAGTTCTGCCCCCCGTCCTGGAGTTCTGCCCCCTGTCCTGGAGTTCTGCCCCCTGTCCTGCCCCCAGCCCCCTGTCCTGCAGCTCCTGCCAGTGGTCCTGTTAGAGCAGGTAGTATGCTGCCACAAATGGAAGCAATTACAGGACAGTAATCTCTTCCTCTTTCTCTTGCTCCTCCAACATCATCTGGATCCTGTCTTTCTGCTTAAATTCCTTTTGCATTGCACAGCACTTTATGTTCCAGTGTGGATTTATCCCCTCACACACACACACACACACACACACACACACACACACACACACACACACACACACACACACACACACACACACACACACACACACCATACGTGCACACGTTAAAGCTGCAATTGTCCGGCTTTTAAATGCACCTACAACCCCTAAAGAAGTCCCAGCAATAACAGAGAGATTCTCCTCCAGAGAACTGCGTTTAGACAGATTTGTGCTCCACGCTTTGGCGAGGATTCTGCCTTCAGTGAAGCTAGGCACTTGTTTGTAAGCGATGAAGAAATAACGGGTTTTGCAGACACTAACTAACTCCTCATGCCTTCTTTGCTTACGTGCTTGTTTTAATCATACACACTCTAAACCTCACGTCCAGTAACACGTCGTTAATAGCTGCCTAGTCTCGAGTCCAATGGCCACGGCTTCTGCTGTGATGACTGGATGTAATGCAGGTTCACTGTGTAATTAAGAGGATTTATGGTTGGATTTTTATGATTTGACAAATTTTCCACATGGTTATGTGATTATATAAAGAAATCAGACCCTTTCATTTGAAGCACCGTCTGTGTTCTCTAAAGTCAGGATTAGTTCCACCACACTGGATCCAAGAGTCCGTACACCATATGAAGGCTAAAAACTGGCAAACACAGAGTGACCTAATTATGCTTGCAGGCTACTGTGCATACCCCTCACACTTCTAGTGATAGATAGTAATGGATTGTTACACACACACACACACACACACACACACACACACACACACACACACACACACACACACACACACACACACTCAGCTATGGGTGCAGAGCAAGCCGAGTCGGCATTTGTTTGGATGGTGATGGATGAGGTGACCAGCTGGGACCCAGAGGCTGGGTGCATGATTCTTGGCCCATAAGGGCCACCGTAGCCGCTACTGCTCTGGTGTCATAATTAATCTTAAGAGAGGAGCCCTGTGCTTCTTCTCCAAGGGGGGTGCAGGAAAACGTGCTTCGCTCTGCAGCTTTTTCCGCCTCTTACTTTGCAGTACATGAATTTCTGTAGAAATTCAGTAGAATTGCTGAAGTTCTGTACAGAAACGGCCTTGCAGCCCCCACTGCATGATGGGTGTTTTTGGAAGAGGAAAAAATAAAACGGGGCTGGCCGCAGCGTGCAGTCCAAAGCAGGCCGTTAATAAAAGATACGTGTGTGCGTACCGTTCTCCGTCTCTGCCCATTACCGATCTGCCTCGGTAATACACTCCCTCCAAGACCGGCACGCTGACGAACGCGGAAGGCGTCCTGGTGCCTCTGTGCCAACCGCAGGATCAAAGGCTTTAATGGAGGCTCCACGCAAACGTGGTGGTGTGTGCGTAGGGTCTGATTAGCTGGACTGCCCGGTCTCCTCCCTCCTCCCTCCTTTATCGACTCCCTCCACCAGGAAGACAGGAGCCAAACTCCAGGACTCTGGGGTGACCCAAGTTAACACCACCCACTGTGGTACCCTGGCTACCCTGGGACTGCAAGCGGACGAACTGTTGGCAAGGACTTCACAGCCTTTGCGTTCTGTAGAAAGTGGATATTTAGGCTCACACCATGAGTACAAGGAATTCTATACTATGAAAGTAACGCAGCATGATTTATCTCTTTTATCACGTAAGGAGAGATGTTTATGTATGCAGGGATTGGCCTAAGTCAAAGAGGGATCCTGTGCTCCTCACACTCTCGCCTGTCGCTGGAGCTGATGGCTTTACGTTGTTCTTGGCCGCGACAAACGTCTCAAGGGCCTTCACCGCATCCGCCTGTTCAGATTTCGTATTTTAAAACTTAATTAAGATGCTTAACACCGATTGTGGATGATAAAATAACGATAGCCATTGAAAACGTGACTAATAAATCTAATTAAATGGAAAGGGATGAGCCCTGCACATTTTTGTTCGCCTTGTTCGCCTTATCACACTTTCACTGACGTGTGCCTGGGTAGCATTAAAGAAAGACAGAACGCAGAGACTGTCAGTTTGCAAGTGTGATTGTGTGTGCGTGTGCTGTGTGCATGCACGTGTGTGTTTGTGTGTGCATGCGCGAGAGACAGAGGGAGACTTAATTAATCTAATCTTAAACTGTGAGGAGGGGGTGGGTCTGAGTTGACATGATTAATTTGGTAGCTTCTCCGAGCACCTCTGGGCGCATTCGGTAAGAGAGCGTAGCAGAAACATGCTCCCTCAGCAGATGGGGAGGTGGCGGAATGCCTTTGACAGTGGGAGTATGGGTAAATGAGTTTTTTAAGATGTGCTGCCAATTAGACCCAGCTTTGTGACAGTGCTGGTCCTCTGACCTTGCAGTCAGTAACAGTAGAGCCTGTGGCCAACATTGTTTTTACTGCCAAAAGTCAACAGCACTTTTTTTGGAATGCGAGACCGCAATTTATTGTCTCCCATACTTCATTCATATTTACTCTCCCTCAGATTCTCTTTGCTCTCCTACAAAACTGCTCTCACGCTTACATATATGCTGTTCTCACAGGAATCCGCCTTTCATGGAGCATGCGTGTGCATTCAAACGCATACCGCACGCTCACAAAACGTTTCAGTCTCTTGTGCTCGGATTTTCACCGCAACTGCACTGCCAAAAGTCATCCAATCAGAGGGACTAAGCGGATTTTGACCAATTAAATTGTTCCTGGTGCTCCTATATGTTCTCATTGGTTGAGAACGTGCATGCGAGTGGATTATCTCTCATTTAATTGGAAGATTAATAACTTGCAGCAAAAATAGCAAGTACGTTACTGGTTTCAGCACAGTTGTAGGTTTATAATCTTATATATGAAAAAAAATGAAAATGTGCCATATTTTGTCAATTGTGATTTTTACACCCCAATCGAAATTTGTCCTCCGCTTTTAACCCATCTGTGCAGTCAGAACACACACACACACTAGTGATTACTAGGGGGCTGTGGATCACACGTGCCCAGAGCGGTGGGCAGCCCTAGCCCGGCGCCCGGGGAGCAGTTGGGGTTAGGTGCCTTGCTCAAGGGCACCTCAGTCATGGCCTGTCTGGGAATCGAACCCACAACCCTCCGGTCACAAGACCAGTTCCCTAACCGCCAGGCCATGACTGCCATGCTTATCAGTATAAATGTTGAAATGTCCTAGATGGACTAATGTGTAGTTAGATGAGCTAACGTGTAGTTAGATGGGCTAACGTGTATGGATGACTGAATTATGCATTAATTAGGTTCACACAACACTCAAACTCAAACCCTTTTCATCATGGCCCTTCTCATCAGCACAAGTACAATGGTATCTCCTAACGCTTCCTCCCCCTTCCGCTCCTCAGGATCGCGCCTCCGGCAGGAGGACTCCCCCCCGCGGATCGTGGAGCACCCGTCGGACCTGATCGTGTCGAAGGGTGAACCCGCCACGCTGAACTGCAAGGCGGAGGGCCGGCCGGCCCCCACGGTGGAGTGGTACAAGGACGGGGAGCGTGTGGAGACGGACCGGGACAACCCGCGCTCGCACCGTATGCTGCTACCCAGCGGCTCCCTCTTCTTCCTGCGCATCGTCCACGGCCGCCGCAGCAAGCCCGACGACGGCAGCTACGTGTGCGTGGCCAGGAACTACCTGGGCGAGGCCGTCAGTCACAACGCCTCTCTGGAGGTGGCCAGTAAGTGTGACTCTCTGGTTTGAGTTTGTGGTTTGCTCCTATCTGGGTCTTTTTCTGAGGTTCTCACGTGGTGATTAATAATCAGTCACACCTGTTGCTAGAAGCACTGGCAGCATGACTAGTTTGATTTACATTTAGCAGGCACCCTTGTTCAGAGTGACTTACAATAGTGCTTTGTTGTCTCTGTGGAAGAACGCATTATGCTAGTGCATTAGGTCAAAGTCTAAGGAGACCATTAGGCAAGAATCTTGTCAGAGAGAACTTGTGATTCGTGATGACTGGAGTGGGGCTTAAATGAACATACTGTGTGTTGGACTAACAGAGCGGCTGGTTAGGTGAGCTCACAGCATAGCCAATCTCTACCATGTGTAGACACACCTGTAACCAGACACAAAAAGCTCAGGCCTTGCTGTAGCGCTCCAGCCTGACGCCTACTGTCCTCCCACCTCCACTTTAGTCCCAAAATTAGCAGCAAGCTCACGGTCCACTGGGAGTTTGATTCAAGAGGAATTCAACCGTTTGGTCATGTCGTAGATTTTTAGGCTTGTCTGGGGTCCACCAGAAGAAGAAGAAAGCTCAGTTGAGCTGTTACTGGCTGTAAGGGCCTCTCTGTATTTCCCTGCCAAAGCTGGTGGCCAGCCAAGGTGCTGGGATGGAGTTTAGGGTCCGTGTTTATCCTCCAGCTGGGCCTCTTCCTTCTGCTGCTTTAATCATGGAGGCTGTATTTAACATGGTCCTGCGGTCCCGGACCCATTACCCCGCACTTTGGCAGAACTGAATCGTCAGCCCATGCCTGGACATTGTGGTCTGGTCAGTGCCCCAGATTACGCCTCATTCCACCAAGCCCCTAGATTTATCCTCATTCCACCAAGCCCCTAGATTAAGGTGCATCCCACCAAGCCACCAAATTAAGCCGTATTCCACTAAGCCCCCTATATTAAGCCATATTCGAGCAAGGCCTCAGATTAAGCCTTCCTCCGAGCGCCGCAGCGTGAGCTAGCAGCAGGCCGTGCGGTGCATTACAGGGGCTTAGTGCGCCGTGCTGAAGCTTGCTGTTCGCCACTTGACCCTCCGCCACAGGTGATCCTCTAATGTGGCTTTCTTTCTTTTAATGGCTAGCATTTCCGCTAATCCCCAAAGGTCGACGTGCGACCTTCACGCCGCTCCCTACAGCTGGCCACACTGAGGAGCAGCAGGCGAGGGTGGGAGGCTGAGAATAGAAGCAAACCCAGGCTTCACCAGGCCGGGCCCAGCGCTGCACAGATGAGACCTTCGTGTCCATGAGATTCCTTCTGACAGCACTTCAATGAGAATTTACATAGCGTCTCCACTAATCACAGCATTTATGGAATTGTAACATATATCTAGACCTTTTTTAAAAAGAGAATTTAATTTTTTTTTCAGTCAAGCTCTGAGATATCTGGGAATTTTAGTTGCCATTTATTAAAACATTATATTTTTATTTTTCCAAAATTATGTGAGTGGTTGCTTAGTTGATTTGTCCACACCCACTGAACAAACACAGCTTGTTTTCCATTCATTATAAGCCATGGAAATTCAGGTTTTTAGTCACTGCAAGTCAGGGAATGGTCATGGAATTTGTAATTTGACTGACTGGGACACCCCGTTTTCAGGAGAAAGCAAGAAAAGCTTTCGTTTGGTTCAGTGGGAGTACATTAGACTGTCGTGCCTGAGAATGTTGCTTTTGCAAGCTGAATGTGAATTTCTCTCTGCCTTTGTTGAACCCAGCAACCTGGGGGAGTGTTCTTGACTGACGCCCTTTCCTAGCAGTGCAGCCGCAAACGACTGGTCAGGTTTCTGCTTTCTGCGGATGTCTGATAAGGTGGCTGTTTTCCTCTGTCACGCTTTATTAAGGGGCAATATTCTCCACTTCACACAATCTTCACAAACTCACCGGGTGCTCTCACAGAGACCTGGCGGTGTTTACCACAGTGAGGTGAAGAATGTGATTTTCACCAAAAACAAATTTTAGCAGAACTGGGACTTAAAAGACATATCTACAGATCTAATTAGAGACTGATGTGATCGTTTGGTTCTCAATTGAGTTGAGTTGCTTTAGAAGAAGTGTTGGTAGGTCACCTAGTGTCTCCGCTCAACCCTGACTGAGCTCTGTGTCTCCCGACTACTTCTGAACTCTTGTGCCATTTGCTGTCCAAATATACTGATTTAGGACGGATTAATACACTGGAATCCATTTAGGACGGATCTCCCTGCTGCAGTCTGTTTGGGACGGATGTTTTTGCTGGGCCTTGAAATGCCCTCACGCAACACTGCCAGCCTTTCTTCCGCAACTGGCTACCTATGTCGCCTGATGTATGCCACCCTGTCAATATTCCCCCCCCCCCCCCTTTGCTGTGATTACGTGCCACCCGCCCCCCCAGCCGAGAATTTGCCCTTTCTCAAACCCTCCGGTAAGTCCCACAGATAATCAATGTTTACTTGCTGGAATATTTGCCTTTCATTAACTTTATTACATGGGCTGTCCTGTCCTCAATATAGCTGGTGAGGCGCTGTGTGGTCTTGCGCTCAGAAGGGCGGGGGTGGTGTCTCTCTGGAGAGGTTTGTTTTGTCTCCTGATATATCTCCAGGCCTCCCTTCCTCTCCCTCTCCGCCGCTTTCCTCTCCCGTCGGCTTTACTCTATTAATTGCATCCTGGATGGTGTAGGGTTCAGATTTAGGTTCGGTGTGGGGACGGTGGAGCCTCCCCCTTGGGGGTGTGACCACCAGAAGGGAGGTGAAAGCTAATATGCTTCAACTTTTGCAACAACATGCTCCTTCTTTCTGTGCTGGAATGCGGTGTGTTGCGGCTTTGTGACTCCTAGCTCACCTGTTGTGGAGTTTGTGGGTACGTGTGCGACAGCTGAACGCGGTGTGGGTGTGTGGATGTGTCAGGATGTGTGTTTGCGTGGGAGCGTGTTTTTGGGGCGGGGTGGGGTGGGGTTAGCCGCGGTTCATTGCAGAGCTGGAGCAACAGTGTCACTAACAGGTGTCAATGTGGTTATTTCTCTTTTTTCGCCGCTGTCACAGAATGTAGTGAAACGTCAGGGCACCGCCGTTGTCTGCTTGGCATGTTTTCCCCAGAAAGCCGAGAAACAGGAATGCGTCACCCGCCGTTCCAAGAATACCCCGCACGGCGGCTGGCTTTGTGTCTGGGGGGCAGGAGTGAGCAGGTATCAGAGAGTGGACAGCCCTGCGTTCCCCGGGGGGGGACGAAGACCACAGCAGCTGCGCTGGAGGGGGTGAGGCGGGAAAAAAACCCGCTAACTGCGAAACGTAGCACGCCCGAGCCCGAGCGCAGGAATCCGCACGGGCTCCTGCTCCGTTTTCTGCTTTCGTGTCAGAAGGTAGACGCACTCGTCAAACGCTATGAACACACTGACTGATGGGGTCAGCCGCACCCTCCAGGAACAGACCCTCCTCTGTCCTGCTCGTACGCCCCTGCACCTGCCCGCTGTGGGCTTTCATTGTCACCGTCTCCAGCCAGGAGAAGTTAGCTAAGCATTAGGGGAGGGGGCGGCCAGTTGTTCTGCTCCTGCTGGTGGGAACATAGAGGACCTCAGTGTCTCCCAAAGCTCGGCCTCCCACCCCTCTATGCCCCTCCCCAGAAACCCCTGATTGGCTCGTTCTCCAGTGTTTGGTTGGAGACATCCTGGACACTCCCAGATCTATTTGCATGTGTGCATCTGAAACTATCCCAAACCCATGATGTACACACATCAACACACATCTTCTCTCTCTTTCTCCATCGCTTACCTACGAGATATTGGCCAGAGCTCTAGAGCACATAGGGGCTCCAGAACATACTTTGAGAACTGCCCTTTCTCGAGGAATGGTTTCAAACAGATAATCCCTCTCTGATTGCATGGGCCCCACTGTCTGTGCGCTCTGGGGTGCGCAGCTGTGTAATAACGCCGGGATAAACTCAGCTCTGTGGCTGAGGCGGGTTGCAGCTGGACACGGTTGGGAGACAGCCCCACAGGCTCAGGAGAAAGACTTCCTTGAACACAGTAGACCAGGCACGGGCCCGCAAGGCCTCTAGAAGGCTGGGGTTGATAAGCTGCCCGTCTTCCCACCTCCAGTCATTTCACGGTCGGGGATGAGCTTGGAGAAGGTGTCCCCGCGTGCCCTTGAAGATGAGACAGAGTGGGTTGGAGAGTCATCTGGAACACTCAAGACTCGTTTAGATTCATCTACCATCTCGTGTTGGAGGGGGAAAAGCCCCCATCTGCCCATCGCTTGCCCTTTGTGGCTGTTCCTTAGAGGGAGTTGAAAGAGGAACGTTGCCATGTAGAGTGGACTCACACGCACCTCCAAATCAAACTCTCAGATAGCAGCTTAAGCATTCAGTAGAGGATTGCATGTGTGTGTGTGTGTGTGTGTGTGTGTGTGTGTGTGTGTGTGTGTGTGTGTGTAAGTATGCCACAAACTCTCAGAGGGATTCAGTACCTTCTACACTGTTCTTCACAGGAATGATCCCCAACTGCAGTGGGGGAAGGGCTGCCATTGATATGTATTTATGCTAAAAACACATACGATCACATACGCCAGCAGCAGAGGAGAAGATGTGGATGGTGGAGATGGAGGAGTGTTGGGTGTGGGAGTGAAAAAGATCCAGGGTGCATAGAGAGAGAATCAGGGTGGAGCTGAAGGAAGAGCGAGAAGAAATGGAGAGAGAGAGGGAGGGAGAGAGAGAGAGGGAGGGAGGGAGAGAGAGAGGGAGGGAGGGAGGGAGATTGCAACGCAGGGTTTATGCTTGGTGCCCTTTAGGGCTCTAGTGGGTCAGCGTGTGTGGTGTGGGGGATTGGAGTGTATACCAGCAGCGGGTGTCTGATGGGGCATTTCAGGAAGCCTCAAGCGTGGCTTAGGACACCAGCAGTGTTGCTTAGGACACCAGCAGTGTTGCTTAGGACACCAGCAGTGTTGCTTAGGACACCAGCAGTGTTGCCTAGGA
>NW_027507449.1:35000-39047 GCF_052324685.1 Brachyhypopomus gauderio
TGGTGACTTTCACTGCTTTCTACTCGCTTGGTTGTCTTCAGTCAGCCCTGTCCCTCTGTCCTGTCCCTCAGATCTGTCCCTCTGTCCTGTCCCTCAGATCTGTCCCTCTGTTGCCCATTGGGTCTTGTTGTGGACAGGAACCTGTGACACAGGTCTGCTGCCCAAAACGCAGCATGAGAGATGTGGCAGAGGCCCACACTGTCCCCTCTCCACACTGACCCCTCTCCACCTGGTCCCCTCTCCACCTGCTCCCCTCTCCACCTGCTCCCCTCTCCACCTGGTCCCCTCTCCACCTGTCCCCTCTCCACCTGCTCCCCTCTCCACCTGGTCCCCCTCTCCACCCGGCCCCCCTCTCCACCTGCTCCCCTCTCCACCTGGTCCCCTCTCCACCTGCTCCCCTCTCCACCAGGCCCCTCTCCACCTGCTCCCCTCTCCACCTGTCCCCTCTCCACCTGGTCCCCTCTCCACCTGGTCCCTCTCCACCTGGTCCCCTCTCCACCTGCTCCCCTCTCCACCTGGTCCCCTCTCCACCCGGCCCCCTCTCCACCTGGTCCCCTCTCCACCTGGTCCCCTCTCCACCCGGCCCCTCTCCACCAGGCCCCTCTCCACCTGCTCCCCTCTCCACCTGGCCCCTCTCCACCCGCCCCTCTCTACCTGGGCCCCTCTCCACCTGGTCCCTCTCCACCTGCTCCCCTCTCCACCCGGCCCCTCTCCACCTGATCCCCTCTCCATCGGGCCCCCTCTCCACCTGGTCCCCTCTCCACCTGGCCCCTCTCCACTGGGCCCCTCTCCACCCGGCCCCTCTCCACCCGGCCCCTCTCCACCTGGCCCCTCTCCACCTGGTCCCCTCTCCACCTGCTCCCCTCTCCACCTGGTCCCCTCTCCACCCGGCCCCTCTCCACCTGGTCCCCTCTCCACCTGGTCCCCTCTCCACCCGGCCCCTCTCCACCTGCTCCCCTCTCCACCTGCTCCCCTCTCCACCCGGCCCCTCTCCACCCGGCCCCTCTCCACCTGATCCCCTCTCCACCCGGCCCCTCTTCACCCGGCCCCTCTCCCCTGATCCCCTCTCCACCCGGCCCCCTCTCCACCTGGCCCCTCTCCACCTGGCCCCTCTCCACCCGGCCCCTCTTCACCGGCCCCTCTCCACCTGATCCCCTCCTCCATCCGGGCCCCTCTCCACCAGGGCCCTCTCCACCAGGGCCCCTCTCCACCCGGGCCCCTCTCCACCTGGTCCCCTCTCCAACTGATCCCCTCTCCATCCGGGCCCCTTTCCACCAGGGCCCCTCTCCACCAGGGCCCCTCTCCACCTGCTCCCCTCTCCACCTGGTCCCCTCTCCACCCGGCCCCCTCTCCAACTTGGTCCCCTCTCCACCTGCTCCCCTCTCCACCTGGTCCCCCTCTCCACCTGCTCCCCTCTCCACCTGGTCCCCTCTCCACCTGGTCCCCTCTCCACCCGGCCCCTCTCCACCTGGTCCCCTCTCCACCCGGCCCCTCTCTACCTGGGCCCCTCTCCACCTGGTCCCCTCTCCACCTGCTCCCCTCTCCACCCGGCCCCTCTCCACCCGGCCCCTCTCCACCTGATCCCCTCTCCATCCGGGCCCCTCTCCACCTGGTCCCCTCTCCACCTGGCCCCTCTCCACCTGGGCCCCTCTCCACCTGGCCCCTCTCCACCTGGCCCCTCTCCACCCGGCCCCTCTCACCCGGCCCCCTCTCACCTGATCCCCTCTCCATCCGGGCCCCTCTCCACCAGGGCCCCTCTCCACCAGGGCCCCTCTCCACCAGGGCCCCTCTCACCTGGGCCCCTCTCCACCTGGTCCCCTCTCCACCTGGGCCCCTCTCCACCAGGGCCCCTGCTTTCCATGCTGTTGTAATTCAATTTATTGTAATTCAATTTATATATTTATTTACATCAGTGTCTTTGATAGAGCTTGAGGAATTGATTTGAGAAAGCTTTCCAAGCAAGACAAAGAAAAAAAATAAAGTGTGTGTGTGTGTGTGTGTGTGTGCGTGCACATGTATGTCTTCTTTTTATATTGTTCTGAACGACACCACAGCTCAGCTACAATTCCACTGTCCAGAGGCATTTTCCTGGTGTACGTGTGTAAATGCTGTGATTATTGATATGATTAACACACACAGGTTTTCGCTGTGTGCCCTCAGCAACAGAGCGCCCCCTGTCTGCCCCCCTCCCCCTTACGCCCCCCTCTCTTCCCCCATGCGGGGCGCTCGCTGATCCCCCCCGCTGGTGTGGAGAATGAAGCGTGAATCTGGGCAAGCAGCGTAGCGCATTACCCAGTTGGAGGTAAAGTCCTGTGATATTTGCACGTGTTGTGTGTCCTCAACACCAAAGCCCTCCACGTGAGATCCCCAGTCCCCGCGTTTCCTGCCCCCCCCGTGGGACCGTGTTCTATGGGGCCGCCACGTTGCACTCACGCCCTCCTGAGTGCTGAGAGGTGTCAGAAGCAGCATATCCCCCCTGATGCTAATCCCATCAGCCCTTAACCCCCCCAACCGGGACACGCCCCCTGCGGTCCCCATGACGACGCCCGACAGCTCGGCCCCTGGGGGTACCGGGGGATCAGCTGACAGGGGTGTTGGTGCTGTCTGTCACCCCCTCCCGCCCCTGGTGGCTGCTAGCACACCGGCTTGCTTAGCGGTTAGCACTTAAAAGTTAGCTAAAAGAGAAGCTAGGCTGTTGGTTTTTTTTTTAACCCCAATTTAAATGCTTCTGGGGGTTTATAATCAACATGGCACGTGCTCACCGGTGTTGTCAGGGTTCCTCTACTTTCAGTGGTCTTAATGGGACTGATGAATCTACAAGTATTGAATAGGAGGGTCACGTTCTGATCTGTAAGGCCCGCGCTAGCAGCAGTCCGACACCTTCCACGCACGCGACCTTCTCCTGCTCCCGGGGTCAGTGCAGGGTAAAGAATGGACGTGTGCAAATGCCAAAGTGTAAGCTTCTGGACGGCTTCAGACGAGTGACCCGAGGAAGCTCTCGCCCCCTGTCTGCACTGATATGTGCTGGGGGCCCTCGGAGGCCGACTTGCTCTGGGAAGACATGGTCGATCTGAGCACACAGCACAAAGGCCAGTGATTGTGTGTGAGTCTGAGTGAGTGTTTGGGAAACAGAATGAGCGGTGGTTGGTTTGGGGGGGGGGGGGGTGTAGTGGAAAAGGGGCACTATTTATTTGGTCTCCAGGAGTGCAGACAGTCCTTGGACATGCAGCAGACAAGCGTCCACACAGCACTGGAGGAAGTACATTATCACACACATATATTGCAGCCCTTCACCGTACATCATCTCTCTCTCTCTCTCTCTCTCTCTCTCTCTCTTCTCTCTCTCCTCTCTCTCTCTCTCTCTCTCTCTCTCTCTCTCTCTCCACCTCCATCTCTGCCCTTGCTGTGTCTCCACCTTTATAAGTGTGCCTGACGTTTTTCAAGTAAATATTTGTGGCCATTTGCTGAGCCAGGGAGCAGGAGATTTGCGTTAAGGCCAGTTTTCATTATGCTGAGACTGTCCTGCCTTCTCATTGACTGGCTCTGCGCAGCATGCAAAACACACACACACACACACACACACACACACACACACACACACACACACACACACACACACACACACACACACACATCCAGCATGATCATGGCTGTGTCCCAGAGTCCCATCAGCCCCCTCCCTGCAACATCCCCCACCCCCTCAATTAAGTCCCTGACGATTGGCCGTTGCTAATTAGAGAAGGGTGTAATTAAACAGCAAGGTTCCGCCGGTCAGATCTCTTAAAGACTCCCGGCCCCTCTGCGACTGCGTATTAATTCATTTCCACGGGTTTTAATTGTATCCGTGTATGGGTGCGGCTGGGTTTATGCTGCCCAATGTTTGCACATGAATCTTCATTGTTGGCACCACACGTTTCCCCACTGGCTGCTATTTAGACACAGTGGCTGACACAAGTGTCTCTCCACACCCTCACCACCTAATCCTCCCTCTCTCTCTCTCTCTCTCTCTCTCTCTCTCTCTCTCTCTCTCTCTCTCTCTCTCATCTC
>NW_027507450.1:0-38741 GCF_052324685.1 Brachyhypopomus gauderio
AGCAAACGCTGTTTTGAACGCCTTAATACAAGACTTACTACTTGTATGGAAATGGATGTGTAACATTACAAACATGATAAAACAGCTTGTTATCACATCCAAACACTGTTTTGGAACAAAATATGAGTTTTCAGTTCATTCTTCAAAAGTTGCACTTTTGCCACAAGTTATGCTCAGAAACACTGTTTAGAGCGCTTACAGCGCCAGCAAACGCTGTTTTGAACGCCTTAATGCAAGCCTTACTACTTGTATGGAAATGCATGTGTAACATTACAAACATGATAAAACAGCTTGTTATCACATCCAAACACTGTTTTCATTCAAAATATGAGTTTTCTTTTCATTCTTGAAAAGTTGCACTTTTGCCCCAAGTTATGCTCAGAAACACTGTTTAGAGCTCTTACAACGCCAGAAAACGCTGTTTTGAACGCCTTAATGCAAGCCTTACTACTTGTTAGGAAATGCATGTGTAACATTACAAACATGATAAAACAGCTTGTTATCACATCCAAACACTGTTTTGGAACAAAATATGAGTTTTCAGTTCATTCTTCAAAAGTTGCACTTTTGCTCCAAGTTATGCTCAGAAACACTGTTTAGAGCGCTTACAGCTCCAGCAAACGCTGTTTTGAACGCCTTAATACAAGACTTACTACTTGTATGGAAATGGATGTGTAACATTACAAACATGATAAAACAGCTTGTTATCACATCCAAACACTGTTTTCATTCAAAATATGAGTTTTCTTTTCATTCTTGAAAAGTTGCACTTTTGCCCCAAGTTATGCTCAGAAACACTGTTTAGAGCTCTTACAACGCCAGAAAACGCTGTTTTGAACGCCTTAATGCAAGCCTTACTACTTGTTAGGAAATGCATGTGTAACATTACAAACATGATAAAACAGCTTGTTATCACATCCAAACACTGTTTTGGAACAAAATATGAGTTTTCAGTTCATTCTTCAAAAGTTGCACTTTTGCTCCAAGTTATGCTCAGAAACACTGTTTAGAGCGCTTACAGCGCCAGCAAACGCTGTTTTGAACGCCTTAATACAAGACTTACTACTTGTATGGAAATGGATGTGTAACATTACAAACATGATAAAACAGCTTGTTATCACATCCAAACACTGTTTTGGAACAAAATATGAGTTTTCAGTTCATTCTTCAAAAGTTGCACTTTTGCTCCAAGTTATGCTCAGAAACACTGTTTAGAGCGCTTACAGCTCCAGCAAACGCTGTTTTGAACGCCTTAATACAAGACTTACTACTTGTATGGAAATGGATGTGTAACATTACAAACATGATAAAACAGCTTGTTATCACATCCAAACACTGTTTTCATTCAAAATATGAGTTTTCTTTTCATTCTTGAAAAGTTGCACTTTTGCCCCAAGTTATGCTCAGAAACACTGTTTAGAGCTCTTACAACGCCAGAAAACGCTGTTTTGAACGCCTTAATGCAAGCCTTACTACTTGTTAGGAAATGCATGTGTAACATTACAAACATGATAAAACAGCTTGTTATCACATCCAAACACTGTTTTGGAACAAAATATGAGTTTTCAGTTCATTCTTCAAAAGTTGCACTTTTGCTCCAAGTTATGCTCAGAAACACTGTTTAGAGCGCTTACAGCGCCAGCAAACGCTGTTTTGAACGCCTTAATACAAGACTTACTACTTGTATGGAAATGGATGTGTAACATTACAAACATGATAAAACAGCTTGTTATCACATCCAAACACTGTTTTGGAACAAAATATGAGTTTTCAGTTCATTCTTCAAAAGTTGCACTTTTGCTCCAAGTTATGCTCAGAAACACTGTTTAGAGCGCTTACAGCGTCAGCAAACGCTGTTTTGAACGCCTTAATACAAGACTTACTACTTGTATGGAAATGGATGTGTAACATTACAAACATGATAAAACAGCTTGTTATCACATCCAAACACTGTTTTGGAACAAAATATGAGTTTTCAGTTCATTCTTCAAAAGTTGCACTTTTGCCACAAGTTATGCTCAGAAACACTGTTTAGAGCGCTTACAGCGCCAGCAAACGCTGTTTTGAACGCCTTAATGCAAGCCTTACTACTTGTATGGAAATGCATGTGTAACATTACAAACATGATAAAACAGCTTGTTATCACATCCAAACACTGTTTTCATTCAAAATATGAGTTTTCTTTTCATTCTTGAAAAGTTGCACTTTTGCCCCAAGTTATGCTCAGAAACACTGTTTAGAGCTCTTACAACGCCAGAAAACGCTGTTTTGAACGCCTTAATGCAAGCCTTACTACTTGTTAGGAAATGCATGTGTAACATTACAAACATGATAAAACAGCTTGTTATCACATCCAAACACTGTTTTGGAACAAAATATGAGTTTTCAGTTCATTCTTCAAAAGTTGCACTTTTGCTCCAAGTTATGCTCAGAAACACTGTTTAGAGCGCTTACAGCTCCAGCAAACGCTGTTTTGAACGCCTTAATACAAGACTTACTACTTGTATGGAAATGGATGTGTAACATTACAAACATGATAAAACAGCTTGTTATCACATCCAAACACTGTTTTCATTCAAAATATGAGTTTTCTTTTCATTCTTCAAAAGTTGCACTTTTGCTCCAAGTTATGCTCAGAAACACTGTTTAGAGCGCTTACAGCTCCAGCAAACGCTGTTTTGAACGCCTTAATACAAGACTTACTACTTGTATGGAAATGGATGTGTAACATTACAAACATGATAAAACAGCTTGTTATCACATCCAAACACTGTTTTCATTCAAAATATGAGTTTTCTTTTCATTCTTCAAAAGTTGCACTTTTGCCACAAGTTATGCTCAGAAACACTGTTTAGAGCTCTTACAACGCCAGCAAACGCTGTTTTGAACGCCTTAATGCAAGCCTTACTACTTGTTAGGAAATGCATGTGTAACATTACAAACATGATAAAACAGCTTGTTATCACATCCAAACACTGTTTTGGAACAAAATATGAGTTTTCAGTTCATTCTTCAAAAGTTGCACTTTTGCTCCAAGTTATGCTCAGAAACACTGTTTAGAGCGCTTACAGCGCCAGCAAACGCTGTTTTGAACGCCTTAATACAAGACTTACTACTTGTATGGAAATGGATGTGTAACATTACAAACATGATAAAACAGCTTGTTATCACATCCAAATACTGTTTTCATTCAAAATATGAGTTTTCTTTTCATTCTTGAAAAGTTGCACTTTTGCTCCAAGTTATGCTCAGAAACACTGTTTAGAGCGCTTACAACGCCAGAAAACGCTGTTTTGAACGCCTTAATGCAAGCCTTACTACTTGTTAGGAAATGCATGTGTAACACTACAAACATGATAAAACAGCTTGTTATCACATCCAAACACTGTTTTGGAACAAAATATGAGTTTTCAGTTCATTCTTCAAAAGTTGCACTTTTGCCACAAGTTATGCTCAGAAACACTGTTTAGAGCGCTTACAGCGCCGGCAAACGCTGTTTTGAACGCCTTAATACAAGACTTACTACTTGTATGGAAATGGATGTGTAACATTACAAACATGATAAAACAGCTTGTTATCACATCCAAACACTGTTTTGGAACAAAATATGAGTTTTCAGTTCATTCTTCAAAAGTTGCACTTTTGCTCCAAGTTATGCTCAGAAACACTGTTTAGAGCGCTTACAGCGTCAGCAAACGCTGTTTTGAACGCCTTAATACAAGACTTACTACTTGTATGGAAATGGATGTGTAACATTACAAACATGATAAAACAGCTTGTTATCACATCCAAACACTGTTTTGGAACAAAATATGAGTTTTCAGTTCATTCTTCAAAAGTTGCACTTTTGCCACAAGTTATGCTCAGAAACACTGTTTAGAGCTCTTACAACGCCAGCAAACGCTGTTTTGAACGCCTTAATGCAAGCCTTACCTACTTGTTAGGAAATGCATGTGTAACATTACAAACATGATAAAACAGCTTGTTATCACATCCAAACACTGTTTTAGAACAAAATATGAGTTTTCAGTTCATTCTTCAAAAGTTGCACTTTTGCTCCAAGTTATGCTCAGAAACACTGTTTAGAGCTCTTACAACGCCAGCAAACGCTGTTTTGAACGCCTTAATGCAAGCCTTACCTACTTGTTAGGAAATGCATGTGTAACATTACAAACATGATAAAACAGCTTGTTATCACATCCAAACACTGTTTTAGAACAAAATATAAGTTTTCAGTTCATTCTTCAAAAGTTGCACTTTTGCTCCAAGTTATGCTCAGAAACACTGTTTAGAGCGCTTACAGCGCCAGCAAACGCTGTTTTGAACGCCTTAATACAAGACTTACTACTTGTATGGAAATGCATGTGTAACATTACAAACATGATAAAACAGCTTGTTATCACATCCAAACACTGTTTTGGAACAAAATATGAGTTTTCTTTTCATTCTTGAAAAGTTGCACTTTTGCTCCAAGTTATGCTCAGAAACACTGTTTAGAGCGCTTACAACGCCAGAAAACGCTGTTTTGAACGCCTTAATGCAAGCCTTACTACTTGTTAGGAAATGCATGTGTAACACTACAAACATGATAAAACAGCTTGTTATCACATCCAAACACTGTTTTGGAACAAAATATGAGTTTTCAGTTCATTCTTCAAAAGTTGCACTTTTGCCACAAGTTATGCTCAGAAACACTGTTTAGAGCGCTGACAGCGCCGGCAAACGCTGTTTTGAACGCCTTAATACAAGACTTACTACTTGTATGGAAATGGATGTGTAACATTACAAACATGATAAAACAGCTTGTTATCACATCCAAACACTGTTTTGGAACAAAATATGAGTTTTCAGTTCATTCTTCAAAAGTTGCACTTTTGCTCCAAGTTATGCTCAGAAACACTGTTTAGAGCGCTTACAGCGTCAGCAAACGCTGTTTTGAACGCCTTAATACAAGACTTACTACTTGTATGGAAATGGATGTGTAACATTACAAACATGATAAAACAGCTTGTTATCACATCCAAACACTGTTTTGGAACAAAATATGAGTTTTCAGTTCATTCTTCAAAAGTTGCACTTTTGCCACAAGTTATGCTCAGAAACACTGTTTAGAGCGCTTACAGCGCCAGCAAACGCTGTTTTGAACGCCTTAATGCAAGCCTTACTACTTGTATGGAAATGCATGTGTAACATTACAAACATGATAAAACAGCTTGTTATCACATCCAAACACTGTTTTCATTCAAAATATGAGTTTTCTTTTCATTCTTGAAAAGTTGCACTTTTGCCCCAAGTTATGCTCAGAAACACTGTTTAGAGCTCTTACAACGCCAGAAAACGCTGTTTTGAACGCCTTAATGCAAGCCTTACTACTTGTTAGGAAATGCATGTGTAACATTACAAACATGATAAAACAGCTTGTTATCACATCCAAACACTGTTTTGGAACAAAATATGAGTTTTCAGTTCATTCTTCAAAAGTTGCACTTTTGCTCCAAGTTATGCTCAGAAACACTGTTTAGAGCGCTTACAGCTCCAGCAAACGCTGTTTTGAACGCCTTAATACAAGACTTACTACTTGTATGGAAATGGATGTGTAACATTACAAACATGATAAAACAGCTTGTTATCACATCCAAACACTGTTTTCATTCAAAATATGAGTTTTCTTTTCATTCTTCAAAAGTTGCACTTTTGCTCCAAGTTATGCTCAGAAACACTGTTTAGAGCGCTTACAGCTCCAGCAAACGCTGTTTTGAACGCCTTAATACAAGACTTACTACTTGTATGGAAATGGATGTGTAACATTACAAACATGATAAAACAGCTTGTTATCACATCCAAACACTGTTTTCATTCAAAATATGAGTTTTCTTTTCATTCTTCAAAAGTTGCACTTTTGCCACAAGTTATGCTCAGAAACACTGTTTAGAGCTCTTACAACGCCAGCAAACGCTGTTTTGAACGCCTTAATGCAAGCCTTACTACTTGTTAGGAAATGCATGTGTAACATTACAAACATGATAAAACAGCTTGTTATCACATCCAAACACTGTTTTGGAACAAAATATGAGTTTTCAGTTCATTCTTCAAAAGTTGCACTTTTGCTCCAAGTTATGCTCAGAAACACTGTTTAGAGCGCTTACAGCGCCAGCAAACGCTGTTTTGAACGCCTTAATACAAGACTTACTACTTGTATGGAAATGGATGTGTAACATTACAAACATGATAAAACAGCTTGTTATCACATCCAAACACTGTTTTCATTCAAAATATGAGTTTTCTTTTCATTCTTGAAAAGTTGCACTTTTGCTCCAAGTTATGCTCAGAAACACTGTTTAGAGCGCTTACAACGCCAGAAAACGCTGTTTTGAACGCCTTAATGCAAGCCTTACTACTTGTTAGGAAATGCATGTGTAACACTACAAACATGATAAAACAGCTTGTTATCACATCCAAACACTGTTTTGGAACAAAATATGAGTTTTCAGTTCATTCTTCAAAAGTTGCACTTTTGCCACAAGTTATGCTCAGAAACACTGTTTAGAGCGCTTACAGCGCCGGCAAACGCTGTTTTGAACGCCTTAATACAAGACTTACTACTTGTATGGAAATGGATGTGTAACATTACAAACATGATAAAACAGCTTGTTATCACATCCAAACACTGTTTTGGAACAAAATATGAGTTTTCAGTTCATTCTTCAAAAGTTGCACTTTTGCTCCAAGTTATGCTCAGAAACACTGTTTAGAGCGCTTACAGCGTCAGCAAACGCTGTTTTGAACGCCTTAATACAAGACTTACTACTTGTATGGAAATGGATGTGTAACATTACAAACATGATAAAACAGCTTGTTATCACATCCAAACACTGTTTTGGAACAAAATATGAGTTTTCAGTTCATTCTTCAAAAGTTGCACTTTTGCCACAAGTTATGCTCAGAAACACTGTTTAGAGCTCTTACAACGCCAGCAAACGCTGTTTTGAACGCCTTAATGCAAGCCTTACCTACTTGTTAGGAAATGCATGTGTAACATTACAAACATGATAAAACAGCTTGTTATCACATCCAAACACTGTTTTAGAACAAAATATGAGTTTTCAGTTCATTCTTCAAAAGTTGCACTTTTGCTCCAAGTTATGCTCAGAAACACTGTTTAGAGCTCTTACAACGCCAGCAAACGCTGTTTTGAACGCCTTAATGCAAGCCTTACCTACTTGTTAGGAAATGCATGTGTAACATTACAAACATGATAAAACAGCTTGTTATCACATCCAAACACTGTTTTAGAACAAAATATAAGTTTTCAGTTCATTCTTCAAAAGTTGCACTTTTGCTCCAAGTTATGCTCAGAAACACTGTTTAGAGCGCTTACAGCGCCAGCAAACGCTGTTTTGAACGCCTTAATACAAGACTTACTACTTGTATGGAAATGCATGTGTAACATTACAAACATGATAAAACAGCTTGTTATCACATCCAAACACTGTTTTGGAACAAAATATGAGTTTTCTTTTCATTCTTGAAAAGTTGCACTTTTGCTCCAAGTTATGCTCAGAAACACTGTTTAGAGCGCTTACAACGCCAGAAAACGCTGTTTTGAACGCCTTAATGCAAGCCTTACTACTTGTTAGGAAATGCATGTGTAACACTACAAACATGATAAAACAGCTTGTTATCACATCCAAACACTGTTTTGGAACAAAATATGAGTTTTCAGTTCATTCTTCAAAAGTTGCACTTTTGCCACAAGTTATGCTCAGAAACACTGTTTAGAGCGCTGACAGCGCCGGCAAACGCTGTTTTGAACGCCTTAATACAAGACTTACTACTTGTATGGAAATGGATGTGTAACATTACAAACATGATAAAACAGCTTGTTATCACATCCAAACACTGTTTTCATTCAAAATATGAGTTTTCTTTTCATTCTTGAAAAGTTGCACTTTTGCCCCAAGTTATGCTCAGAAACACTGTTTAGAGCTCTTACAACGCCAGAAAACGCTGTTTTGAACGCCTTAATGCAAGCCTTACTACTTGTTAGGAAATGCATGTGTAACATTACAAACATGATAAAACAGCTTGTTATCACATCCAAACACTGTTTTGGAACAAAATATGAGTTTTCAGTTCATTCTTCAAAAGTTGCACTTTTGCTCCAAGTTATGCTCAGAAACACTGTTTAGAGCGCTTACAGCTCCAGCAAACGCTGTTTTGAACGCCTTAATACAAGACTTACTACTTGTATGGAAATGGATGTGTAACATTACAAACATGATAAAACAGCTTGTTATCACATCCAAACACTGTTTTCATTCAAAATATGAGTTTTCTTTTCATTCTTCAAAAGTTGCACTTTTGCTCCAAGTTATGCTCAGAAACACTGTTTAGAGCGCTTACAGCTCCAGCAAACGCTGTTTTGAACGCCTTAATACAAGACTTACTACTTGTATGGAAATGGATGTGTAACATTACAAACATGATAAAACAGCTTGTTATCACATCCAAACACTGTTTTCATTCAAAATATGAGTTTTCTTTTCATTCTTCAAAAGTTGCACTTTTGCCACAAGTTATGCTCAGAAACACTGTTTAGAGCTCTTACAACGCCAGCAAACGCTGTTTTGAACGCCTTAATGCAAGCCTTACTACTTGTTAGGAAATGCATGTGTAACATTACAAACATGATAAAACAGCTTGTTATCACATCCAAACACTGTTTTGGAACAAAATATGAGTTTTCAGTTCATTCTTCAAAAGTTGCACTTTTGCTCCAAGTTATGCTCAGAAACACTGTTTAGAGCGCTTACAGCGCCAGCAAACGCTGTTTTGAACGCCTTAATACAAGACTTACTACTTGTATGGAAATGGATGTGTAACATTACAAACATGATAAAACAGCTTGTTATCACATCCAAACACTGTTTTCATTCAAAATATGAGTTTTCTTTTCATTCTTGAAAAGTTGCACTTTTGCTCCAAGTTATGCTCAGAAACACTGTTTAGAGCGCTTACAGCGCCGGCAAACGCTGTTTTGAACGCCTTAATACAAGACTTACTACTTGTATGGAAATGGATGTGTAACATTACAAACATGATAAAACAGCTTGTTATCACATCCAAACACTGTTTTGGAACAAAATATGAGTTTTCAGTTCATTCTTCAAAAGTTGCACTTTTGCTCCAAGTTATGCTCAGAAACACTGTTTAGAGCGCTTACAGCGTCAGCAAACGCTGTTTTGAACGCCTTAATACAAGACTTACTACTTGTATGGAAATGGATGTGTAACATTACAAACATGATAAAACAGCTTGTTATCACATCCAAACACTGTTTTGGAACAAAATATGAGTTTTCAGTTCATTCTTCAAAAGTTGCACTTTTGCCACAAGTTATGCTCAGAAACACTGTTTAGAGCTCTTACAACGCCAGCAAACGCTGTTTTGAACGCCTTAATGCAAGCCTTACCTACTTGTTAGGAAATGCATGTGTAACATTACAAACATGATAAAACAGCTTGTTATCACATCCAAACACTGTTTTGGAACAAAATATGAGTTTTCAGTTCATTCTTCAAAAGTTGCACTTTTGCTCCAAGTTATGCTCAGAAACACTGTTTAGAGCGCTTACAGCTCCAGCAAACGCTGTTTTGAACGCCTTAATACAAGACTTACTACTTGTATGGAAATGGATGTGTAACATTACAAACATGATAAAACAGCTTGTTATCACATCCAAACACTGTTTTGGAACAAAATATGAGTTTTCAGTTCATTCTTCAAAAGTTGCACTTTTGCTCCAAGTTATGCTCAGAAACACTGTTTAGAGCGCTTACAGCGCCAGCAAACGCTGTTTTGAACGCCTTAATACAAGACTTACTACTTGTATGGAAATGGATGTGTAACATTACAAACATGATAAAACAGCTTGTTATCACATCCAAACACTGTTTTCATTCAAAATATGAGTTTTCTTTTCATTCTTGAAAAGTTGCACTTTTGCTCCAAGTTATGCTCAGAAACACTGTTTAGAGCGCTTACAACGCCAGAAAACGCTGTTTTGAACGCCTTAATGCAAGCCTTACTACTTGTTAGGAAATGCATGTGTAACACTACAAACATGATAAAACAGCTTGTTATCACATCCAAACACTGTTTTGGAACAAAATATGAGTTTTCAGTTCATTCTTCAAAAGTTGCACTTTTGCCACAAGTTATGCTCAGAAACACTGTTTAGAGCGCTTACAGCGCCGGCAAACGCTGTTTTGAACGCCTTAATACAAGACTTACTACTTGTATGGAAATGGATGTGTAACATTACAAACATGATAAAACAGCTTGTTATCACATCCAAACACTGTTTTGGAACAAAATATGAGTTTTCAGTTCATTCTTCAAAAGTTGCACTTTTGCCACAAGTTATGCTCAGAAACACTGTTTAGAGCTCTTACAACGCCAGCAAACGCTGTTTTGAACGCCTTAATGCAAGCCTTACCTACTTGTTAGGAAATGCATGTGTAACATTACAAACATGATAAAACAGCTTGTTATCACATCCAAACACTGTTTTAGAACAAAATATGAGTTTTCAGTTCATTCTTCAAAAGTTGCACTTTTGCTCCAAGTTATGCTCAGAAACACTGTTTAGAGCTCTTACAACGCCAGCAAACGCTGTTTTGAACGCCTTAATGCAAGCCTTACCTACTTGTTAGGAAATGCATGTGTAACATTACAAACATGATAAAACAGCTTGTTATCACATCCAAACACTGTTTTAGAACAAAATATAAGTTTTCAGTTCATTCTTCAAAAGTTGCACTTTTGCTCCAAGTTATGCTCAGAAACACTGTTTAGAGCGCTTACAGCGCCAGCAAACGCTGTTTTGAACGCCTTAATACAAGACTTACTACTTGTATGGAAATGCATGTGTAACATTACAAACATGATAAAACAGCTTGTTATCACATCCAAACACTGTTTTGGAACAAAATATGAGTTTTCTTTTCATTCTTGAAAAGTTGCACTTTTGCTCCAAGTTATGCTCAGAAACACTGTTTAGAGCGCTTACAACGCCAGAAAACGCTGTTTTGAACGCCTTAATGCAAGCCTTACTACTTGTTAGGAAATGCATGTGTAACACTACAAACATGATAAAACAGCTTGTTATCACATCCAAACACTGTTTTGGAACAAAATATGAGTTTTCCGTTCATTCTTCAAAAGTTGCACTTTTGCCACAAGTTATGCTCAGAAACACTGTTTAGAGCGCTGACAGCGCCGGCAAACGCTGTTTTGAACGCCTTAATACAAGACTTACTACTTGTATGGAAATGGATGTGTAACATTACAAACATGATAAAACAGCTTGTTATCACATCCAAACACTGTTTTGGAACAAAATATGAGTTTTCAGTTCATTCTTCAAAAGTTGCACTTTTGCTCCAAGTTATGCTCAGAAACACTGTTTAGAGCGCTTACAGCGTCAGCAAACGCTGTTTTGAACGCCTTAATACAAGACTTACTACTTGTATGGAAATGGATGTGTAACATTACAAACATGATAAAACAGCTTGTTATCACATCCAAACACTGTTTTGGAACAAAATATGAGTTTTCAGTTCATTCTTCAAAAGTTGCACTTTTGCCACAAGTTATGCTCAGAAACACTGTTTAGAGCGCTTACAGCGCCAGCAAACGCTGTTTTGAACGCCTTAATGCAAGCCTTACTACTTGTATGGAAATGCATGTGTAACATTACAAACATGATAAAACAGCTTGTTATCACATCCAAACACTGTTTTCATTCAAAATATGAGTTTTCTTTTCATTCTTGAAAAGTTGCACTTTTGCCCCAAGTTATGCTCAGAAACACTGTTTAGAGCTCTTACAACGCCAGAAAACGCTGTTTTGAACGCCTTAATGCAAGCCTTACTACTTGTTAGGAAATGCATGTGTAACATTACAAACATGATAAAACAGCTTGTTATCACATCCAAACACTGTTTTGGAACAAAATATGAGTTTTCAGTTCATTCTTCAAAAGTTGCACTTTTGCTCCAAGTTATGCTCAGAAACACTGTTTAGAGCGCTTACAGCTCCAGCAAACGCTGTTTTGAACGCCTTAATACAAGACTTACTACTTGTATGGAAATGGATGTGTAACATTACAAACATGATAAAACAGCTTGTTATCACATCCAAACACTGTTTTCATTCAAAATATGAGTTTTCTTTTCATTCTTCAAAAGTTGCACTTTTGCTCCAAGTTATGCTCAGAAACACTGTTTAGAGCGCTTACAGCTCCAGCAAACGCTGTTTTGAACGCCTTAATACAAGACTTACTACTTGTATGGAAATGGATGTGTAACATTACAAACATGATAAAACAGCTTGTTATCACATCCAAACACTGTTTTCATTCAAAATATGAGTTTTCTTTTCATTCTTCAAAAGTTGCACTTTTGCCACAAGTTATGCTCAGAAACACTGTTTAGAGCTCTTACAACGCCAGCAAACGCTGTTTTGAACGCCTTAATGCAAGCCTTACTACTTGTTAGGAAATGCATGTGTAACATTACAAACATGATAAAACAGCTTGTTATCACATCCAAACACTGTTTTGGAACAAAATATGAGTTTTCAGTTCATTCTTCAAAAGTTGCACTTTTGCTCCAAGTTATGCTCAGAAACACTGTTTAGAGCGCTTACAGCGCCAGCAAACGCTGTTTTGAACGCCTTAATACAAGACTTACTACTTGTATGGAAATGGATGTGTAACATTACAAACATGATAAAACAGCTTGTTATCACATCCAAACACTGTTTTCATTCAAAATATGAGTTTTCTTTTCATTCTTGAAAAGTTGCACTTTTGCTCCAAGTTATGCTCAGAAACACTGTTTAGAGCGCTTACAACGCCAGAAAACGCTGTTTTGAACGCCTTAATACAAGACTTACTACTTGTTAGGAAATGCATGTGTAACACTACAAACATGATAAAACAGCTTGTTATCACATCCAAACACTGTTTTGGAACAAAATATGAGTTTTCAGTTCATTCTTCAAAAGTTGCACTTTTGCCACAAGTTATGCTCAGAAACACTGTTTAGAGCGCTTACAGCGCCGGCAAACGCTGTTTTGAACGCCTTAATACAAGACTTACTACTTGTATGGAAATGGATGTGTAACATTACAAACATGATAAAACAGCTTGTTATCACATCCAAACACTGTTTTGGAACAAAATATGAGTTTTCAGTTCATTCTTCAAAAGTTGCACTTTTGCTCCAAGTTATGCTCAGAAACACTGTTTAGAGCGCTTACAGCGCCAGCAAACGCTGTTTTGAACGCCTTAATACAAGACTTACTACTTGTATGGAAATGGATGTGTAACATTACAAACATGATAAAACAGCTTGTTATCACATCCAAACACTGTTTTCATTCAAAATATGAGTTTTCTTTTCATTCTTGAAAAGTTGCACTTTTGCTCCAAGTTATGCTCAGAAACACTGTTTAGAGCGCTTACAACGCCAGAAAACGCTGTTTTGAACGCCTTAATGCAAGCCTTACTACTTGTTAGGAAATGCATGTGTAACATTACAAACATGATAAAACAGCTTGTTATCACATCCAAACACTGTTTTGGAACAAAATATGAGTTTTCAGTTCATTCTTCAAAAGTTGCACTTTTGCTCCAAGTTATGCTCAGAAACACTGTTTAGAGCGCTTACAGCTCCAGCAAACGCTGTTTTGAACGCCTTAATACAAGACTTACTACTTGTATGGAAATGGATGTGTAACATTACAAACATGATAAAACAGCTTGTTATCACATCCAAACACTGTTTTCATTCAAAATATGAGTTTTCTTTTCATTCTTCAAAAGTTGCACTTTTGCCACAAGTTATGCTCAGAAACACTGTTTAGAGCTTTTACAACGCCAGCAAACGCTGTTTTGAACGCCTTAATGCAAGCCTTACTACTTGTTAGGAAATGCATGTGTAACATTACAAACATGATAAAACAGCTTGTTATCACATCCAAACACTGTTTTGGAACAAAATATGAGTTTTCAGTTCATTCTTCAAAAGTTGCACTTTTGCTCCAAGTTATGCTCAGAAACACTGTTTAGAGCGCTTACAGCGCCAGCAAACGCTGTTTTGAACGCCTTAATACAAGACTTACTACTTGTATGGAAATGGATGTGTAACATTACAAACATGATAAAACAGCTTGTTATCACATCCAAACACTGTTTTCATTCAAAATATGAGTTTTCTTTTCATTCTTGAAAAGTTGCACTTTTGCTCCAAGTTATGCTCAGAAACACTGTTTAGAGCGCTTACAACGCCAGAAAACGCTGTTTTGAACGCCTTAATACAAGACTTACTACTTGTTAGGAAATGCATGTGTAACACTACAAACATGATAAAACAGCTTGTTATCACATCCAAACACTGTTTTGGAACAAAATATGAGTTTTCAGTTCATTCTTCAAAAGTTGCACTTTTGCCACAAGTTATGCTCAGAAACACTGTTTAGAGCGCTTACAGCGCCGGCAAACGCTGTTTTGAACGCCTTAATACAAGACTTACTACTTGTATGGAAATGGATGTGTAACATTACAAACATGATAAAACAGCTTGTTATCACATCCAAACACTGTTTTGGAACAAAATATGAGTTTTCAGTTCATTCTTCAAAAGTTGCACTTTTGCTCCAAGTTATGCTCAGAAACACTGTTTAGAGCGCTTACAGCGTCAGCAAACGCTGTTTTGAACGCCTTAATACAAGACTTACTACTTGTATGGAAATGGATGTGTAACATTACAAACATGATAAAACAGCTTGTTATCACATCCAAACACTGTTTTGGAACAAAATATGAGTTTTCAGTTCATTCTTCAAAAGTTGCACTTTTGCCACAAGTTATGCTCAGAAACACTGTTTAGAGCTCTTACAACGCCAGCAAACGCTGTTTTGAACGCCTTAATGCAAGCCTTACCTACTTGTTAGGAAATGCATGTGTAACATTACAAACATGATAAAACAGCTTGTTATCACATCCAAACACTGTTTTAGAACAAAATATGAGTTTTCAGTTCATTCTTCAAAAGTTGCACTTTTGCTCCAAGTTATGCTCAGAAACACTGTTTAGAGCTCTTACAACGCCAGCAAACGCTGTTTTGAACGCCTTAATGCAAGCCTTACCTACTTGTTAGGAAATGCATGTGTAACATTACAAACATGATAAAACAGCTTGTTATCACATCCAAACACTGTTTTAGAACAAAATATAAGTTTTCAGTTCATTCTTCAAAAGTTGCACTTTTGCTCCAAGTTATGCTCAGAAACACTGTTTAGAGCGCTTACAGCGCCAGCAAACGCTGTTTTGAACGCCTTAATACAAGACTTACTACTTGTTAGGAAATGCATGTGTAACACTACAAACATGATAAAACAGCTTGTTATCACATCCAAACACTGTTTTGGAACAAAATATGAGTTTTCAGTTCATTCTTCAAAAGTTGCACTTTTGCCACAAGTTATGCTCAGAAACACTGTTTAGAGCGCTGACAGCGCCGGCAAACGCTGTTTTGAACGCCTTAATACAAGACTTACTACTTGTATGGAAATGGATGTGTAACATTACAAACATGATAAAACAGCTTGTTATCACATCCAAACACTGTTTTGGAACAAAATATGAGTTTTCAGTTCATTCTTCAAAAGTTGCACTTTTGCTCCAAGTTATGCTCAGAAACACTGTTTAGAGCGCTTACAGCGTCAGCAAACGCTGTTTTGAACGCCTTAATACAAGACTTACTACTTGTATGGAAATGGATGTGTAACATTACAAACATGATAAAACAGCTTGTTATCACATCCAAACACTGTTTTGGAACAAAATATGAGTTTTCAGTTCATTCTTCAAAAGTTGCACTTTTGCCACAAGTTATGCTCAGAAACACTGTTTAGAGCGCTTACAGCGCCAGCAAACGCTGTTTTGAACGCCTTAATGCAAGCCTTACTACTTGTATGGAAATGCATGTGTAACATTACAAACATGATAAAACAGCTTGTTATCACATCCAAACACTGTTTTCATTCAAAATATGAGTTTTCTTTTCATTCTTGAAAAGTTGCACTTTTGCCCCAAGTTATGCTCAGAAACACTGTTTAGAGCTCTTACAACGCCAGAAAACGCTGTTTTGAACGCCTTAATGCAAGCCTTACTACTTGTTAGGAAATGCATGTGTAACATTACAAACATGATAAAACAGCTTGTTATCACATCCAAACACTGTTTTGGAACAAAATATGAGTTTTCAGTTCATTCTTCAAAAGTTGCACTTTTGCTCCAAGTTATGCTCAGAAACACTGTTTAGAGCGCTTACAGCTCCAGCAAACGCTGTTTTGAACGCCTTAATACAAGACTTACTACTTGTATGGAAATGGATGTGTAACATTACAAACATGATAAAACAGCTTGTTATCACATCCAAACACTGTTTTCATTCAAAATATGAGTTTTCTTTTCATTCTTCAAAAGTTGCACTTTTGCTCCAAGTTATGCTCAGAAACACTGTTTAGAGCGCTTACAGCTCCAGCAAACGCTGTTTTGAACGCCTTAATACAAGACTTACTACTTGTATGGAAATGGATGTGTAACATTACAAACATGATAAAACAGCTTGTTATCACATCCAAACACTGTTTTCATTCAAAATATGAGTTTTCTTTTCATTCTTCAAAAGTTGCACTTTTGCCACAAGTTATGCTCAGAAACACTGTTTAGAGCTCTTACAACGCCAGCAAACGCTGTTTTGAACGCCTTAATGCAAGCCTTACTACTTGTTAGGAAATGCATGTGTAACATTACAAACATGATAAAACAGCTTGTTATCACATCCAAACACTGTTTTGGAACAAAATATGAGTTTTCAGTTCATTCTTCAAAAGTTGCACTTTTGCTCCAAGTTATGCTCAGAAACACTGTTTAGAGCGCTTACAGCGCCAGCAAACGCTGTTTTGAACGCCTTAATACAAGACTTACTACTTGTATGGAAATGGATGTGTAACATTACAAACATGATAAAACAGCTTGTTATCACATCCAAACACTGTTTTCATTCAAAATATGAGTTTTCTTTTCATTCTTGAAAAGTTGCACTTTTGCTCCAAGTTATGCTCAGAAACACTGTTTAGAGCGCTTACAACGCCAGAAAACGCTGTTTTGAACGCCTTAATGCAAGCCTTACTACTTGTTAGGAAATGCATGTGTAACACTACAAACATGATAAAACAGCTTGTTATCACATCCAAACACTGTTTTGGAACAAAATATGAGTTTTCAGTTCATTCTTCAAAAGTTGCACTTTTGCCACAAGTTATGCTCAGAAACACTGTTTAGAGCGCTTACAGCGCCGGCAAACGCTGTTTTGAACGCCTTAATACAAGACTTACTACTTGTATGGAAATGGATGTGTAACATTACAAACATGATAAAACAGCTTGTTATCACATCCAAACACTGTTTTGGAACAAAATATGAGTTTTCAGTTCATTCTTCAAAAGTTGCACTTTTGCTCCAAGTTATGCTCAGAAACACTGTTTAGAGCGCTTACAGCGTCAGCAAACGCTGTTTTGAACGCCTTAATACAAGACTTACTACTTGTATGGAAATGGATGTGTAACATTACAAACATGATAAAACAGCTTGTTATCACATCCAAACACTGTTTTGGAACAAAATATGAGTTTTCAGTTCATTCTTCAAAAGTTGCACTTTTGCCACAAGTTATGCTCAGAAACACTGTTTAGAGCTCTTACAACGCCAGCAAACGCTGTTTTGAACGCCTTAATGCAAGCCTTACCTACTTGTTAGGAAATGCATGTGTAACATTACAAACATGATAAAACAGCTTGTTATCACATCCAAACACTGTTTTAGAACAAAATATGAGTTTTCAGTTCATTCTTCAAAAGTTGCACTTTTGCTCCAAGTTATGCTCAGAAACACTGTTTAGAGCTCTTACAACGCCAGCAAACGCTGTTTTGAACGCCTTAATGCAAGCCTTACCTACTTGTTAGGAAATGCATGTGTAACATTACAAACATGATAAAACAGCTTGTTATCACATCCAAACACTGTTTTAGAACAAAATATAAGTTTTCAGTTCATTCTTCAAAAGTTGCACTTTTGCTCCAAGTTATGCTCAGAAACACTGTTTAGAGCGCTTACAGCGCCAGCAAACGCTGTTTTGAACGCCTTAATACAAGACTTACTACTTGTATGGAAATGCATGTGTAACATTACAAACATGATAAAACAGCTTGTTATCACATCCAAACACTGTTTTGGAACAAAATATGAGTTTTCTTTTCATTCTTGAAAAGTTGCACTTTTGCTCCAAGTTATGCTCAGAAACACTGTTTAGAGCGCTTACAACGCCAGAAAACGCTGTTTTGAACGCCTTAATGCAAGCCTTACTACTTGTTAGGAAATGCATGTGTAACACTACAAACATGATAAAACAGCTTGTTATCACATCCAAACACTGTTTTGGAACAAAATATGAGTTTTCAGTTCATTCTTCAAAAGTTGCACTTTTGCCACAAGTTATGCTCAGAAACACTGTTTAGAGCGCTGACAGCGCCGGCAAACGCTGTTTTGAACGCCTTAATACAAGACTTACTACTTGTATGGAAATGGATGTGTAACATTACAAACATGATAAAACAGCTTGTTATCACATCCAAACACTGTTTTGGAACAAAATATGAGTTTTCAGTTCATTCTTCAAAAGTTGCACTTTTGCTCCAAGTTATGCTCAGAAACACTGTTTAGAGCGCTTACAGCGTCAGCAAACGCTGTTTTGAACGCCTTAATACAAGACTTACTACTTGTATGGAAATGGATGTGTAACATTACAAACATGATAAAACAGCTTGTTATCACATCCAAACACTGTTTTGGAACAAAATATGAGTTTTCAGTTCATTCTTCAAAAGTTGCACTTTTGCCACAAGTTATGCTCAGAAACACTGTTTAGAGCTCTTACAACGCCAGCAAACGCTGTTTTGAACGCCTTAATGCAAGCCTTACCTACTTGTTAGGAAATGCATGTGTAACATTACAAACATGATAAAACAGCTTGTTATCACATCCAAACACTGTTTTAGAACAAAATATGAGTTTTCAGTTCATTCTTCAAAAGTTGCACTTTTGCTCCAAGTTATGCTCAGAAACACTGTTTAGAGCTCTTACAACGCCAGCAAACGCTGTTTTGAACGCCTTAATGCAAGCCTTACCTACTTGTTAGGAAATGCATGTGTAACATTACAAACATGATAAAACAGCTTGTTATCACATCCAAACACTGTTTTAGAACAAAATATAAGTTTTCAGTTCATTCTTCAAAAGTTGCACTTTTGCTCCAAGTTATGCTCAGAAACACTGTTTAGAGCGCTTACAGCGCCAGCAAACGCTGTTTTGAACGCCTTAATACAAGACTTACTACTTGTATGGAAATGCATGTGTAACATTACAAACATGATAAAACAGCTTGTTATCACATCCAAACACTGTTTTGGAACAAAATATGAGTTTTCTTTTCATTCTTGAAAAGTTGCACTTTTGCTCCAAGTTATGCTCAGAAACACTGTTTAGAGCGCTTACAACGCCAGAAAACGCTGTTTTGAACGCCTTAATGCAAGCCTTACTACTTGTTAGGAAATGCATGTGTAACACTACAAACATGATAAAACAGCTTGTTATCACATCCAAACACTGTTTTGGAACAAAATATGAGTTTTCAGTTCATTCTTCAAAAGTTGCACTTTTGCCACAAGTTATGCTCAGAAACACTGTTTAGAGCGCTGACAGCGCCGGCAAACGCTGTTTTGAACGCCTTAATACAAGACTTACTACTTGTATGGAAATGGATGTGTAACATTACAAACATGATAAAACAGCTTGTTATCACATCCAAACACTGTTTTGGAACAAAATATGAGTTTTCAGTTCATTCTTCAAAAGTTGCACTTTTGCTCCAAGTTATGCTCAGAAACACTGTTTAGAGCGCTTACAGCGTCAGCAAACGCTGTTTTGAACGCCTTAATACAAGACTTACTACTTGTATGGAAATGGATGTGTAACATTACAAACATGATAAAACAGCTTGTTATCACATCCAAACACTGTTTTGGAACAAAATATGAGTTTTCAGTTCATTCTTCAAAAGTTGCACTTTTGCCACAAGTTATGCTCAGAAACACTGTTTAGAGCGCTTACAGCGCCAGCAAACGCTGTTTTGAACGCCTTAATGCAAGCCTTACTACTTGTATGGAAATGCATGTGTAACATTACAAACATGATAAAACAGCTTGTTATCACATCCAAACACTGTTTTCATTCAAAATATGAGTTTTCTTTTCATTCTTGAAAAGTTGCACTTTTGCCCCAAGTTATGCTCAGAAACACTGTTTAGAGCTCTTACAACGCCAGAAAACGCTGTTTTGAACGCCTTAATGCAAGCCTTACTACTTGTTAGGAAATGCATGTGTAACATTACAAACATGATAAAACAGCTTGTTATCACATCCAAACACTGTTTTGGAACAAAATATGAGTTTTCAGTTCATTCTTCAAAAGTTGCACTTTTGCTCCAAGTTATGCTCAGAAACACTGTTTAGAGCGCTTACAGCTCCAGCAAACGCTGTTTTGAACGCCTTAATACAAGACTTACTACTTGTATGGAAATGGATGTGTAACATTACAAACATGATAAAACAGCTTGTTATCACATCCAAACACTGTTTTCATTCAAAATATGAGTTTTCTTTTCATTCTTCAAAAGTTGCACTTTTGCTCCAAGTTATGCTCAGAAACACTGTTTAGAGCGCTTACAGCTCCAGCAAACGCTGTTTTGAACGCCTTAATACAAGACTTACTACTTGTATGGAAATGGATGTGTAACATTACAAACATGATAAAACAGCTTGTTATCACATCCAAACACTGTTTTCATTCAAAATATGAGTTTTCTTTTCATTCTTCAAAAGTTGCACTTTTGCCACAAGTTATGCTCAGAAACACTGTTTAGAGCTCTTACAACGCCAGCAAACGCTGTTTTGAACGCCTTAATGCAAGCCTTACTACTTGTTAGGAAATGCATGTGTAACATTACAAACATGATAAAACAGCTTGTTATCACATCCAAACACTGTTTTGGAACAAAATATGAGTTTTCAGTTCATTCTTCAAAAGTTGCACTTTTGCTCCAAGTTATGCTCAGAAACACTGTTTAGAGCGCTTACAGCGCCAGCAAACGCTGTTTTGAACGCCTTAATACAAGACTTACTACTTGTATGGAAATGGATGTGTAACATTACAAACATGATAAAACAGCTTGTTATCACATCCAAACACTGTTTTCATTCAAAATATGAGTTTTCTTTTCATTCTTGAAAAGTTGCACTTTTGCTCCAAGTTATGCTCAGAAACACTGTTTAGAGCGCTTACAACGCCAGAAAACGCTGTTTTGAACGCCTTAATGCAAGCCTTACTACTTGTTAGGAAATGCATGTGTAACACTACAAACATGATAAAACAGCTTGTTATCACATCCAAACACTGTTTTGGAACAAAATATGAGTTTTCAGTTCATTCTTCAAAAGTTGCACTTTTGCCACAAGTTATGCTCAGAAACACTGTTTAGAGCGCTTACAGCGCCGGCAAACGCTGTTTTGAACGCCTTAATACAAGACTTACTACTTGTATGGAAATGGATGTGTAACATTACAAACATGATAAAACAGCTTGTTATCACATCCAAACACTGTTTTGGAACAAAATATGAGTTTTCAGTTCATTCTTCAAAAGTTGCACTTTTGCTCCAAGTTATGCTCAGAAACACTGTTTAGAGCGCTTACAGCGTCAGCAAACGCTGTTTTGAACGCCTTAATACAAGACTTACTACTTGTATGGAAATGGATGTGTAACATTACAAACATGATAAAACAGCTTGTTATCACATCCAAACACTGTTTTGGAACAAAATATGAGTTTTCAGTTCATTCTTCAAAAGTTGCACTTTTGCCACAAGTTATGCTCAGAAACACTGTTTAGAGCTCTTACAACGCCAGCAAACGCTGTTTTGAACGCCTTAATGCAAGCCTTACCTACTTGTTAGGAAATGCATGTGTAACATTACAAACATGATAAAACAGCTTGTTATCACATCCAAACACTGTTTTAGAACAAAATATGAGTTTTCAGTTCATTCTTCAAAAGTTGCACTTTTGCTCCAAGTTATGCTCAGAAACACTGTTTAGAGCTCTTACAACGCCAGCAAACGCTGTTTTGAACGCCTTAATGCAAGCCTTACCTACTTGTTAGGAAATGCATGTGTAACATTACAAACATGATAAAACAGCTTGTTATCACATCCAAACACTGTTTTAGAACAAAATATAAGTTTTCAGTTCATTCTTCAAAAGTTGCACTTTTGCTCCAAGTTATGCTCAGAAACACTGTTTAGAGCGCTTACAGCGCCAGCAAACGCTGTTTTGAACGCCTTAATACAAGACTTACTACTTGTATGGAAATGCATGTGTAACATTACAAACATGATAAAACAGCTTGTTATCACATCCAAACACTGTTTTGGAACAAAATATGAGTTTTCTTTTCATTCTTGAAAAGTTGCACTTTTGCTCCAAGTTATGCTCAGAAACACTGTTTAGAGCGCTTACAACGCCAGAAAACGCTGTTTTGAACGCCTTAATGCAAGCCTTACTACTTGTTAGGAAATGCATGTGTAACACTACAAACATGATAAAACAGCTTGTTATCACATCCAAACACTGTTTTGGAACAAAATATGAGTTTTCAGTTCATTCTTCAAAAGTTGCACTTTTGCCACAAGTTATGCTCAGAAACACTGTTTAGAGCGCTGACAGCGCCGGCAAACGCTGTTTTGAACGCCTTAATACAAGACTTACTACTTGTATGGAAATGGATGTGTAACATTACAAACATGATAAAACAGCTTGTTATCACATCCAAACACTGTTTTGGAACAAAATATGAGTTTTCAGTTCATTCTTCAAAAGTTGCACTTTTGCTCCAAGTTATGCTCAGAAACACTGTTTAGAGCGCTTACAGCGTCAGCAAACGCTGTTTTGAACGCCTTAATACAAGACTTACTACTTGTATGGAAATGGATGTGTAACATTACAAACATGATAAAACAGCTTGTTATCACATCCAAACACTGTTTTGGAACAAAATATGAGTTTTCTTTTCATTCTTCAAAAGTTGCACTTTTGCTCCAAGTTATGCTCAGAAACACTGTTTAGAGCGCTTACAGCTCCAGCAAACGCTGTTTTGAACGCCTTAATACAAGACTTACTACTTGTATGGAAATGGATGTGTAACATTACAAACATGATAAAACAGCTTGTTATCACATCCAAACACTGTTTTCATTCAAAATATGAGTTTTCTTTTCATTCTTCAAAAGTTGCACTTTTGCCACAAGTTATGCTCAGAAACACTGTTTAGAGCTCTTACAACGCCAGCAAACGCTGTTTTGAACGCCTTAATACAAGACTTACTACTTGTATGGAAATGGATGTGTAACATTACAAACATGATAAAACAGCTTGTTATCACATCCAAACACTGTTTTGGAACAAAATATGAGTTTTCAGTTCATTCTTCAAAAGTTGCACTTTTGCTCCAAGTTATGCTCAGAAACACTGTTTAGAGCGCTTACAGCGTCAGCAAACGCTGTTTTGAACGCCTTAATACAAGACTTACTACTTGTATGGAAATGGATGTGTAACATTACAAACATGATAAAACAGCTTGTTATCACATCCAAACACTGTTTTGGAACAAAATATGAGTTTTCAGTTCATTCTTCAAAAGTTGCACTTTTGCCACAAGTTATGCTCAGAAACACTGTTTAGAGCGCTTACAGCGCCAGCAAACGCTGTTTTGAACGCCTTAATGCAAGCCTTACTACTTGTATGGAAATGCATGTGTAACATTACAAACATGATAAAACAGCTTGTTATCACATCCAAACACTGTTTTCATTCAAAATATGAGTTTTCTTTTCATTCTTGAAAAGTTGCACTTTTGCCCCAAGTTATGCTCAGAAACACTGTTTAGAGCTCTTACAACGCCAGAAAACGCTGTTTTGAACGCCTTAATGCAAGCCTTACTACTTGTTAGGAAATGCATGTGTAACATTACAAACATGATAAAACAGCTTGTTATCACATCCAAACACTGTTTTGGAACAAAATATGAGTTTTCAGTTCATTCTTCAAAAGTTGCACTTTTGCTCCAAGTTATGCTCAGAAACACTGTTTAGAGCGCTTACAGCTCCAGCAAACGCTGTTTTGAACGCCTTAATACAAGACTTACTACTTGTATGGAAATGGATGTGTAACATTACAAACATGATAAAACAGCTTGTTATCACATCCAAACACTGTTTTCATTCAAAATATGAGTTTTCTTTTCATTCTTCAAAAGTTGCACTTTTGCTCCAAGTTATGCTCAGAAACACTGTTTAGAGCGCTTACAGCTCCAGCAAACGCTGTTTTGAACGCCTTAATACAAGACTTACTACTTGTATGGAAATGGATGTGTAACATTACAAACATGATAAAACAGCTTGTTATCACATCCAAACACTGTTTTCATTCAAAATATGAGTTTTCTTTTCATTCTTCAAAAGTTGCACTTTTGCCACAAGTTATGCTCAGAAACACTGTTTAGAGCTCTTACAACGCCAGCAAACGCTGTTTTGAACGCCTTAATGCAAGCCTTACTACTTGTTAGGAAATGCATGTGTAACATTACAAACATGATAAAACAGCTTGTTATCACATCCAAACACTGTTTTGGAACAAAATATGAGTTTTCAGTTCATTCTTCAAAAGTTGCACTTTTGCTCCAAGTTATGCTCAGAAACACTGTTTAGAGCGCTTACAGCGCCAGCAAACGCTGTTTTGAACGCCTTAATACAAGACTTACTACTTGTATGGAAATGGATGTGTAACATTACAAACATGATAAAACAGCTTGTTATCACATCCAAACACTGTTTTCATTCAAAATATGAGTTTTCTTTTCATTCTTGAAAAGTTGCACTTTTGCTCCAAGTTATGCTCAGAAACACTGTTTAGAGCGCTTACAACGCCAGAAAACGCTGTTTTGAACGCCTTAATGCAAGCCTTACTACTTGTTAGGAAATGCATGTGTAACACTACAAACATGATAAAACAGCTTGTTATCACATCCAAACACTGTTTTGGAACAAAATATGAGTTTTCAGTTCATTCTTCAAAAGTTGCACTTTTGCCACAAGTTATGCTCAGAAACACTGTTTAGAGCGCTTACAGCGCCGGCAAACGCTGTTTTGAACGCCTTAATACAAGACTTACTACTTGTATGGAAATGGATGTGTAACATTACAAACATGATAAAACAGCTTGTTATCACATCCAAACACTGTTTTGGAACAAAATATGAGTTTTCAGTTCATTCTTCAAAAGTTGCACTTTTGCTCCAAGTTATGCTCAGAAACACTGTTTAGAGCGCTTACAGCGTCAGCAAACGCTGTTTTGAACGCCTTAATACAAGACTTACTACTTGTATGGAAATGGATGTGTAACATTACAAACATGATAAAACAGCTTGTTATCACATCCAAACACTGTTTTGGAACAAAATATGAGTTTTCAGTTCATTCTTCAAAAGTTGCACTTTTGCCACAAGTTATGCTCAGAAACACTGTTTAGAGCTCTTACAACGCCAGCAAACGCTGTTTTGAACGCCTTAATGCAAGCCTTACCTACTTGTTAGGAAATGCATGTGTAACATTACAAACATGATAAAACAGCTTGTTATCACATCCAAACACTGTTTTAGAACAAAATATGAGTTTTCAGTTCATTCTTCAAAAGTTGCACTTTTGCTCCAAGTTATGCTCAGAAACACTGTTTAGAGCTCTTACAACGCCAGCAAACGCTGTTTTGAACGCCTTAATGCAAGCCTTACCTACTTGTTAGGAAATGCATGTGTAACATTACAAACATGATAAAACAGCTTGTTATCACATCCAAACACTGTTTTAGAACAAAATATAAGTTTCAGTTCATTCTTCAAAAGTTGCACTTTTGCTCCAAGTTATGCTCAGAAACACTGTTTAGAGCGCTTACAGCGCCAGCAAACGCTGTTTTGAACGCCTTAATACAAGACTTACTACTTGTATGGAAATGCATGTGTAACATTACAAACATGATAAAACAGCTTGTTATCACATCCAAACACTGTTTTGGAACAAAATATGAGTTTTCTTTTCATTCTTGAAAAGTTGCACTTTTGCTCCAAGTTATGCTCAGAAACACTGTTTAGAGCGCTTACAACGCCAGAAAACGCTGTTTTGAACGCCTTAATGCAAGCCTTACTACTTGTTAGGAAATGCATGTGTAACACTACAAACATGATAAAACAGCTTGTTATCACATCCAAACACTGTTTTGGAACAAAATATGAGTTTTCAGTTCATTCTTCAAAAGTTGCACTTTTGCCACAAGTTATGCTCAGAAACACTGTTTAGAGCGCTGACAGCGCCGGCAAACGCTGTTTTGAACGCCTTAATACAAGACTTACTACTTGTATGGAAATGGATGTGTAACATTACAAACATGATAAAACAGCTTGTTATCACATCCAAACACTGTTTTGGAACAAAATATGAGTTTTCAGTTCATTCTTCAAAAGTTGCACTTTTGCTCCAAGTTATGCTCAGAAACACTGTTTAGAGCGCTTACAGCGTCAGCAAACGCTGTTTTGAACGCCTTAATACAAGACTTACTACTTGTATGGAAATGGATGTGTAACATTACAAACATGATAAAACAGCTTGTTATCACATCCAAACACTGTTTTGGAACAAAATATGAGTTTTCAGTTCATTCTTCAAAAGTTGCACTTTTGCCACAAGTTATGCTCAGAAACACTGTTTAGAGCGCTTACAGCGCCAGCAAACGCTGTTTTGAACGCCTTAATGCAAGCCTTACTACTTGTATGGAAATGCATGTGTAACATTACAAACATGATAAAACAGCTTGTTATCACATCCAAACACTGTTTTCATTCAAAATATGAGTTTTCTTTTCATTCTTGAAAAGTTGCACTTTTGCCCCAAGTTATGCTCAGAAACACTGTTTAGAGCTCTTACAACGCCAGAAAAACGCTGTTTGAACGCCTTAATGCAAGCCTTACTACTTGTTAGGAAATGCATGTGTAACATTACAAACATGATAAAACAGCTTGTTATCACATCCAAACACTGTTTTGGAACAAAATATGAGTTTTCAGTTCATTCTTCAAAAGTTGCACTTTTGCTCCAAGTTATGCTCAGAAACACTGTTTAGAGCGCTTACAGCTCCAGCAAACGCTGTTTTGAACGCCTTAATACAAGACTTACTACTTGTATGGAAATGGATGTGTAACATTACAAACATGATAAAACAGCTTGTTATCACATCCAAACACTGTTTTCATTCAAAATATGAGTTTTCTTTTCATTCTTCAAAAGTTGCACTTTTGCTCCAAGTTATGCTCAGAAACACTGTTTAGAGCGCTTACAGCTCCAGCAAACGCTGTTTTGAACGCCTTAATACAAGACTTACTACTTGTATGGAAATGGATGTGTAACATTACAAACATGATAAAACAGCTTGTTATCACATCCAAACACTGTTTTCATTCAAAATATGAGTTTTCTTTTCATTCTTCAAAAGTTGCACTTTTGCCACAAGTTATGCTCAGAAACACTGTTTAGAGCTCTTACAACGCCAGCAAACGCTGTTTTGAACGCCTTAATGCAAGCCTTACTACTTGTTAGGAATGCATGTGTAACATTACAAACATGATAAAACAGCTTGTTATCACATCCAAACACTGTTTTGGAACAAAATATGAGTTTTCAGTTCATTCTTCAAAAGTTGCACTTTTGCTCCAAGTTATGCTCAGAAACACTGTTTAGAGCGCTTACAGCGCCAGCAAACGCTGTTTTGAACGCCTTAATACAAGACTTACTACTTGTATGGAAATGGATGTGTAACATTACAAACATGATAAAACAGCTTGTTATCACATCCAAACACTGTTTTCATTCAAAATATGAGTTTTCTTTTCATTCTTGAAAAGTTGCACTTTTGCTCCAAGTTATGCTCAGAAACACTGTTTAGAGCGCTTACAACGCCAGAAAACGCTGTTTTGAACGCCTTAATGCAAGCCTTACTACTTGTTAGGAAATGCATGTGTAACACTACAAACATGATAAAAACAGCTTGTTATCACATCCAAACACTGTTTTGGAACAAAATATGAGTTTTCAGTTCATTCTTCAAAAGTTGCACTTTTGCTCCAAGTTATGCTCAGAAACACTGTTTAGAGCGCTTACAGCGTCAGCAAACGCTGTTTTGAACGCCTTAATACAAGACTTACTACTTGTATGGAAATGGATGTGTAACATTACAAACATGATAAAACAGCTTGTTATCACATCCAAACACTGTTTTGGAACAAAATATGAGTTTTCAGTTCATTCTTCAAAAGTTGCACTTTTGCCACAAGTTATGCTCAGAAACACTGTTTAGAGCTCTTACAACGCCAGCAAACGCTGTTTTGAACGCCTTAATGCAAGCCTTACCTACTTGTTAGGAAATGCATGTGTAACATTACAAACATGATAAAACAGCTTGTTATCACATCCAAACACTGTTTTAGAACAAAATATAAGTTTTCAGTTCATTCTTCAAAAGTTGCACTTTTGCTCCAAGTTATGCTCAGAAACACTGTTTAGAGCGCTTACAGCGCCAGCAAACGCTGTTTTGAACGCCTTAATACAAGACTTACTACTTGTATGGAAATGCATGTGTAACATTACAAACATGATAAAACAGCTTGTTATCACATCCAAACACTGTTTTGGAACAAAATATGAGTTTTCTTTTCATTCTTGAAAAGTTGCACTTTTGCTCCAAGTTATGCTCAGAAACACTGTTTAGAGCGCTTACAACGCCAGAAAACGCTGTTTTGAACGCCTTAATGCAAGCCTTACTACTTGTTAGGAAATGCATGTGTAACACTACAAACATGATAAAACAGCTTGTTATCACATCCAAACACTGTTTTGGAACAAAATATGAGTTTTCAGTTCATTCTTCAAAAGTTGCACTTTTGCCACAAGTTATGCTCAGAAACACTGTTTAGAGCGCTGACAGCGCCGGCAAACGCTGTTTTGAACGCCTTAATACAAGACTTACTACTTGTATGGAAATGGATGTGTAACATTACAAACATGATAAAACAGCTTGTTATCACATCCAAACACTGTTTTGGAACAAAATATGAGTTTTCAGTTCATTCTTCAAAAGTTGCACTTTTGCTCCAAGTTATGCTCAGAAACACTGTTTAGAGCGCTTACAGCGTCAGCAAACGCTGTTTTGAACGCCTTAATACAAGACTTACTACTTGTATGGAAATGGATGTGTAACATTACAAACATGATAAAACAGCTTGTTATCACATCCAAACACTGTTTTGGAACAAAATATGAGTTTTCAGTTCATTCTTCAAAAGTTGCACTTTTGCCACAAGTTATGCTCAGAAACACTGTTTAGAGCGCTTACAGCGCCAGCAAACGCTGTTTTGAACGCCTTAATGCAAGCCTTACTACTTGTATGGAAATGCATGTGTAACATTACAAACATGATAAAACAGCTTGTTATCACATCCAAACACTGTTTTCATTCAAAATATGAGTTTTCTTTTCATTCTTGAAAAGTTGCACTTTTGCCCCAAGTTATGCTCAGAAACACTGTTTAGAGCTCTTACAACGCCAGAAAACGCTGTTTTGAACGCCTTAATGCAAGCCTTACTACTTGTTAGGAAATGCATGTGTAACATTACAAACATGATAAAACAGCTTGTTATCACATCCAAACACTGTTTTGGAACAAAATATGAGTTTTCAGTTCATTCTTCAAAAGTTGCACTTTTGCTCCAAGTTATGCTCAGAAACACTGTTTAGAGCGCTTACAGCTCCAGCAAACGCTGTTTTGAACGCCTTAATACAAGACTTACTACTTGTATGGAAATGGATGTGTAACATTACAAACATGATAAAACAGCTTGTTATCACATCCAAACACTGTTTTCATTCAAAATATGAGTTTTCTTTTCATTCTTCAAAAGTTGCACTTTTGCTCCAAGTTATGCTCAGAAACACTGTTTAGAGCGCTTACAGCTCCAGCAAACGCTGTTTTGAACGCCTTAATACAAGACTTACTACTTGTATGGAAATGGATGTGTAACATTACAAACATGATAAAACAGCTTGTTATCACATCCAAACACTGTTTTCATTCAAAATATGAGTTTTCTTTTCATTCTTCAAAAGTTGCACTTTTGCCACAAGTTATGCTCAGAAACACTGTTTAGAGCTCTTACAACGCCAGCAAACGCTGTTTTGAACGCCTTAATGCAAGCCTTACTACTTGTTAGGAAATGCATGTGTAACATTACAAACATGATAAAACAGCTTGTTATCACATCCAAACACTGTTTTGGAACAAAATATGAGTTTTCAGTTCATTCTTCAAAAGTTGCACTTTTGCTCCAAGTTATGCTCAGAAACACTGTTTAGAGCGCTTACAGCGCCAGCAAACGCTGTTTTGAACGCCTTAATACAAGACTTACTACTTGTATGGAAATGGATGTGTAACATTACAAACATGATAAAACAGCTTGTTATCACATCCAAACACTGTTTTCATTCAAAATATGAGTTTTCTTTCATTCTTGAAAAGTTGCACTTTTGCTCCAAGTTATGCTCAGAAACACTGTTTAGAGCGCTTACAACGCCAGAAAACGCTGTTTTGAACGCCTTAATGCAAGCCTTACTACTTGTTAGGAAATGCATGTGTAACACTACAAACATGATAAAACAGCTTGTTATCACATCCAAACACTGTTTTGGAACAAAATATGAGTTTTCAGTTCATTCTTCAAAAGTTGCACTTTTGCCACAAGTTATGCTCAGAAACACTGTTTAGAGCGCTTACAGCGCCGGCAAACGCTGTTTTGAACGCCTTAATACAAGACTTACTACTTGTATGGAAATGGATGTGTAACATTACAAACATGATAAAACAGCTTGTTATCACATCCAAACACTGTTTTGGAACAAAATATGAGTTTTCAGTTCATTCTTCAAAAGTTGCACTTTTGCTCCAAGTTATGCTCAGAAACACTGTTTAGAGCGCTTACAGCGTCAGCAAACGCTGTTTTGAACGCCTTAATACAAGACTTACTACTTGTATGGAAATGGATGTGTAACATTACAAACATGATAAAACAGCTTGTTATCACATCCAAACACTGTTTTGGAACAAAATATGAGTTTTCAGTTCATTCTTCAAAAGTTGCACTTTTGCCACAAGTTATGCTCAGAAACACTGTTTAGAGCTCTTACAACGCCAGCAAACGCTGTTTTGAACGCCTTAATGCAAGCCTTACCTACTTGTTAGGAAATGCATGTGTAACATTACAAACATGATAAAACAGCTTGTTATCACATCCAAACACTGTTTTAGAACAAAATATGAGTTTTCAGTTCATTCTTCAAAAGTTGCACTTTTGCTCCAAGTTATGCTCAGAAACACTGTTTAGAGCTCTTACAACGCCAGCAAACGCTGTTTTGAACGCCTTAATGCAAGCCTTACCTACTTGTTAGGAAATGCATGTGTAACATTACAAACATGATAAAACAGCTTGTTATCACATCCAAACACTGTTTTAGAACAAAATATAAGTTTTCAGTTCATTCTTCAAAAGTTGCACTTTTGCTCCAAGTTATGCTCAGAAACACTGTTTAGAGCGCTTACAGCGCCAGCAAACGCTGTTTTGAACGCCTTAATACAAGACTTACTACTTGTATGGAAATGCATGTGTAACATTACAAACATGATAAAACAGCTTGTTATCACATCCAAACACTGTTTTGGAACAAAATATGAGTTTTCTTTTCATTCTTGAAAAGTTGCACTTTTGCTCCAAGTTATGCTCAGAAACACTGTTTAGAGCGCTTACAACGCCAGAAAACGCTGTTTTGAACGCCTTAATGCAAGCCTTACTACTTGTTAGGAAATGCATGTGTAACACTACAAACATGATAAAACAGCTTGTTATCACATCCAAACACTGTTTTGGAACAAAATATGAGTTTTCAGTTCATTCTTCAAAAGTTGCACTTTTGCCACAAGTTATGCTCAGAAACACTGTTTAGAGCGCTGACAGCGCCGGCAAACGCTGTTTTGAACGCCTTAATACAAGACTTACTACTTGTATGGAAATGGATGTGTAACATTACAAACATGATAAAACAGCTTGTTATCACATCCAAACACTGTTTTGGAACAAAATATGAGTTTTCAGTTCATTCTTCAAAAGTTGCACTTTTGCTCCAAGTTATGCTCAGAAACACTGTTTAGAGCGCTTACAGCGTCAGCAAACGCTGTTTTGAACGCCTTAATACAAGACTTACTACTTGTATGGAAATGGATGTGTAACATTACAAACATGATAAAACAGCTTGTTATCACATCCAAACACTGTTTTGGAACAAAATATGAGTTTTCAGTTCATTCTTCAAAAGTTGCACTTTTGCCACAAGTTATGCTCAGAAACACTGTTTAGAGCGCTTACAGCGCCAGCAAACGCTGTTTTGAACGCCTTAATGCAAGCCTTACTACTTGTATGGAAATGCATGTGTAACATTACAAACATGATAAAACAGCTTGTTATCACATCCAAACACTGTTTTCATTCAAAATATGAGTTTTCTTTTCATTCTTGAAAAGTTGCACTTTTGCTCCAAGTTATGCTCAGAAACACTGTTTAGAGCGCTTACAACGCCAGAAAACGCTGTTTTGAACGCCTTAATGCAAGCCTTACTACTTGTTAGGAAATGCATGTGTAACACTACAAACATGATAAAACAGCTTGTTATCACATCCAAACACTGTTTTGGAACAAAATATGAGTTTTCAGTTCATTCTTCAAAAGTTGCACTTTTGCCACAAGTTATGCTCAGAAACACTGTTTAGAGCGCTTACAGCGCCGGCAAACGCTGTTTTGAACGCCTTAATACAAGACTTACTACTTGTATGGAAATGGATGTGTAACATTACAAACATGATAAAACAGCTTGTTATCACATCCAAACACTGTTTTGGAACAAAATATGAGTTTTCAGTTCATTCTTCAAAAGTTGCACTTTTGCTCCAAGTTATGCTCAGAAACACTGTTTAGAGCGCTTACAGCGTCAGCAAACGCTGTTTTGAACGCCTTAATACAAGACTTACTACTTGTATGGAAATGGATGTGTAACATTACAAACATGATAAAACAGCTTGTTATCACATCCAAACACTGTTTTGGAACAAAATATGAGTTTTCAGTTCATTCTTCAAAAGTTGCACTTTTGCCACAAGTTATGCTCAGAAACACTGTTTAGAGCTCTTACAACGCCAGCAAACGCTGTTTTGAACGCCTTAATGCAAGCCTTACCTACTTGTTAGGAAATGCATGTGTAACATTACAAACATGATAAAACAGCTTGTTATCACATCCAAACACTGTTTTAGAACAAAATATGAGTTTTCAGTTCATTCTTCAAAAGTTGCACTTTTGCTCCAAGTTATGCTCAGAAACACTGTTTAGAGCTCTTACAACGCCAGCAAACGCTGTTTTGAACGCCTTAATGCAAGCCTTACCTACTTGTTAGGAAATGCATGTGTAACATTACAAACATGATAAAACAGCTTGTTATCACATCCAAACACTGTTTTAGAACAAAATATAAGTTTTCAGTTCATTCTTCAAAAGTTGCACTTTTGCTCCAAGTTATGCTCAGAAACACTGTTTAGAGCGCTTACAGCGCCAGCAAACGCTGTTTTGAACGCCTTAATACAAGACTTACTACTTGTATGGAAATGCATGTGTAACATTACAAACATGATAAAACAGCTTGTTATCACATCCAAACACTGTTTTGGAACAAAATATGAGTTTTCTTTTCATTCTTGAAAAGTTGCACTTTTGCTCCAAGTTATGCTCAGAAACACTGTTTAGAGCCGCTTACAACGCCAGAAAACGCTGTTTTGAACGCCTTAATGCAAGCCTTACTACTTGTTAGGAAATGCATGTGTAACACTACAAACATGATAAAACAGCTTGTTATCACATCCAAACACTGTTTTGGAACAAAATATGAGTTTTCAGTTCATTCTTCAAAAGTTGCACTTTTGCCACAAGTTATGCTCAGAAAACACTGTTTAGAGCGCTGACAGCGCCGGCAAACGCTGTTTTGAACGCCTTAATACAAGACTTACTACTTGTATGGAAATGGATGTGTAACATTACAAACATGATAAAACAGCTTGTTATCACATCCAAACACTGTTTTGGAACAAAATATGAGTTTTCAGTTCATTCTTCAAAAGTTGCACTTTTGCTCCAAGTTATGCTCAGAAACACTGTTTAGAGCGCTTACAGCGTCAGCAAACGCTGTTTTGAACGCCTTAATACAAGACTTACTACTTGTATGGAAATGGATGTGTAACATTACAAACATGATAAAACAGCTTGTTATCACATCCAAACACTGTTTTGGAACAAAATATGAGTTTTCAGTTCATTCTTCAAAAGTTGCACTTTTGCCACAAGTTATGCTCAGAAACACTGTTTAGAGCGCTTACAGCGCCAGCAAACGCTGTTTTGAACGCCTTAATGCAAGCCTTACTACTTGTATGGAAATGCATGTGTAACATTACAAACATGATAAAACAGCTTGTTATCACATCCAAACACTGTTTTCATTCAAAATATGAGTTTTCTTTTCATTCTTGAAAAGTTGCACTTTGCTCCAAGTTATGCTCAGAAACACTGTTTAGAGCGCTTACAACGCCAGAAAACGCTGTTTTGAACGCCTTAATGCAAGCCTTACTACTTGTTAGGAAATGCATGTGTAACACTACAAACATGATAAAACAGCTTGTTATCACATCCAAACACTGTTTTGGAACAAAATATGAGTTTTCAGTTCATTCTTCAAAAGTTGCACTTTTGCCACAAGTTATGCTCAGAAACACTGTTTAGAGCGCTTACAGCGCCGGCAAACGCTGTTTTGAACGCCTTAATACAAGACTTACTACTTGTATGGAAATGGATGTGTAACATTACAAACATGATAAAACAGCTTGTTATCACATCCAAACACTGTTTTGGAACAAAATATGAGTTTTCAGTTCATTCTTCAAAAGTTGCACTTTTGCTCCAAGTTATGCTCAGAAACACTGTTTAGAGCGCTTACAGCGTCAGCAAACGCTGTTTTGAACGCCTTAATACAAGACTTACTACTTGTATGGAAATGGATGTGTAACATTACAAACATGATAAAACAGCTTGTTATCACATCCAAACACTGTTTTGGAACAAAATATGAGTTTTCAGTTCATTCTTCAAAAGTTGCACTTTTGCCACAAGTTATGCTCAGAAACACTGTTTAGAGCTCTTACAACGCCAGCAAACGCTGTTTTGAACGCCTTAATGCAAGCCTTACCTACTTGTTAGGAAATGCATGTGTAACATTACAAACATGATAAAACAGCTTGTTATCACATCCAAACACTGTTTTAGAACAAAATATGAGTTTTCAGTTCATTCTTCAAAGTTGCACTTTTGCTCCAAGTTATGCTCAGAAACACTGTTTAGAGCTCTTACAACGCCAGCAAACGCTGTTTTGAACGCCTTAATGCAAGCCTTACCTACTTGTTAGGAAATGCATGTGTAACATTACAAACATGATAAAACAGCTTGTTATCACATCCAAACACTGTTTTAGAACAAAATATAAGTTTTCAGTTCATTCTTCAAAAGTTGCACTTTTGCTCCAAGTTATGCTCAGAAACACTGTTTAGAGCGCTTACAGCGCCAGCAAACGCTGTTTTGAACGCCTTAATACAAGACTTACTACTTGTATGGAAATGCATGTGTAACATTACAAACATGATAAAACAGCTTGTTATCACATCCAAACACTGTTTTGGAACAAAATATGAGTTTTCTTTTCATTCTTGAAAAGTTGCACTTTTGCTCCAAGTTATGCTCAGAAACACTGTTTAGAGCGCTTACAACGCCAGAAAACGCTGTTTTGAACGCCTTAATGCAAGCCTTACTACTTGTTAGGAAATGCATGTGTAACACTACAAACATGATAAAACAGCTTGTTATCACATCCAAACACTGTTTTGGAACAAAATATGAGTTTTCAGTTCATTCTTCAAAAGTTGCACTTTTGCCACAAGTTATGCTCAGAAACACTGTTTAGAGCGCTGACAGCGCCGGCAAACGCTGTTTTGAACGCCTTAATACAAGACTTACTACTTGTATGGAAATGGATGTGTAACATTACAAACATGATAAAACAGCTTGTTATCACATCCAAACACTGTTTTGGAACAAAATATGAGTTTTCAGTTCATTCTTCAAAAGTTGCACTTTTGCTCCAAGTTATGCTCAGAAACACTGTTTAGAGCGCTTACAGCGTCAGCAAACGCTGTTTTGAACGCCTTAATACAAGACTTACTACTTGTATGGAAATGGATGTGTAACATTACAAACATGATAAAACAGCTTGTTATCACATCCAAACACTGTTTTGGAACAAAATATGAGTTTTCAGTTCATTCTTCAAAAGTTGCACTTTTGCCACAAGTTATGCTCAGAAACACTGTTTAGAGCGCTTACAGCGCCAGCAAACGCTGTTTTGAACGCCTTAATGCAAGCCTTACTACTTGTATGGAAATGCATGTGTAACATTACAAACATGATAAAACAGCTTGTTATCACATCCAAACACTGTTTTCATTCAAAATATGAGTTTTCTTTTCATTCTTGAAAAGTTGCACTTTTGCCCCAAGTTATGCTCAGAAACACTGTTTAGAGCTCTTACAACGCCAGAAAACGCTGTTTTGAACGCCTTAATGCAAGCCTTACTACTTGTTAGGAAATGCATGTGTAACATTACAAACATGATAAAACAGCTTGTTATCACATCCAAACACTGTTTTGGAACAAAATATGAGTTTTCAGTTCATTCTTCAAAAGTTGCACTTTTGCTCCAAGTTATGCTCAGAAACACTGTTTAGAGCGCTTACAACGCCAGAAAACGCTGTTTTGAACGCCTTAATGCAAGCCTTACTACTTGTTAGGAAATGCATGTGTAACACTACAAACATGATAAAACAGCTTGTTATCACATCCAAACACTGTTTTGGAACAAAATATGAGTTTTCAGTTCATTCTTCAAAAGTTGCACTTTTAGCCACAAGTTATGCTCAGAAACACTGTTTAGAGCGCTGACAGCGCCGGCAAACGCTGTTTTGAACGCCTTAATACAAGACTTACTACTTGTATGGAAATGGATGTGTAACATTACAAACATGATAAAACAGCTTGTTATCACATCCAAACACTGTTTTGGAACAAAATATGAGTTTTCAGTTCATTCTTCAAAAGTTGCACTTTTGCTCCAAGTTATGCTCAGAAACACTGTTTAGAGCGCTTACAGCGTCAGCAAACGCTGTTTTGAACGCCTTAATACAAGACTTACTACTTGTATGGAAATGGATGTGTAACATTACAAACATGATAAAACAGCTTGTTATCACATCCAAACACTGTTTTGGAACAAAATATGAGTTTTCAGTTCATTCTTCAAAAGTTGCACTTTTGCCACAAGTTATGCTCAGAAACACTGTTTAGAGCGCTTACAGCGCCAGCAAACGCTGTTTTGAACGCCTTAATGCAAGCCTTACTACTTGTATGGAAATGCATGTGTAACATTACAAACATGATAAAACAGCTTGTTATCACATCCAAACACTGTTTTCATTCAAAATATGAGTTTTCTTTTCATTCTTGAAAAGTTGCACTTTTGCTCCAAGTTATGCTCAGAAACACTGTTTAGAGCGCTTACAACGCCAGAAAACGCTGTTTTGAACGCCTTAATGCAAGCCTTACTACTTGTTAGGAAATGCATGTGTAACACTACAAACATGATAAAACAGCTTGTTATCACATCCAAACACTGTTTTGGAACAAAATATGAGTTTTCAGTTCATTCTTCAAAAGTTGCACTTTTGCCACAAGTTATGCTCAGAAACACTGTTTAGAGCGCTTACAGCGCCGGCAAACGCTGTTTTGAACGCCTTAATACAAGACTTACTACTTGTATGGAAATGGATGTGTAACATTACAAACATGATAAAACAGCTTGTTATCACATCCAAACACTGTTTTGGAACAAAATATGAGTTTTCAGTTCATTCTTCAAAAGTTGCACTTTTGCTCCAAGTTATGCTCAGAAACACTGTTTAGAGCGCTTACAGCGTCAGCAAACGCTGTTTTGAACGCCTTAATACAAGACTTACTACTTGTATGGAAATGGATGTGTAACATTACAAACATGATAAAACAGCTTGTTATCACATCCAAACACTGTTTTGGAACAAAATATGAGTTTTCAGTTCATTCTTCAAAAGTTGCACTTTTGCCACAAGTTATGCTCAGA
>NW_027507451.1:0-30000 GCF_052324685.1 Brachyhypopomus gauderio
GGACGTCACTCTGGACATGAACGTAGACAGACAGGCTAAAGTCATTTATAGAAACCCTAAAGGAACATATACACACAGGTTTTATTGAGTGATATTGATGGCTTTATTGATTGATATTGATGGGTTTATTGATTGATATTGATGGGTTTATTAAGTGATATTGGTGGGTTTATTGATTGATATTGATGGGTTTATTAAGTGATATTGGTGGGTTTATTGATTGATATTGATGGGTTTATTAAGTGATATTGGTGGGTTTATTGATTGATATTGATGGGTTTATTAAGTGATATTGGTGGGTTTATTGATTGATATTGATGGGTTTATTAAGTGATATTTTTATGGTGTGCTTCTCTCTGGCAGGGGGGCATGGTGTACACCGCCCTGCCCCAGACAGACTCCTCTGACTGTATGAACTGCCAGAACTTCTGTAATAACAACAGGTAAGAGAGCTAAAGAGAGAGAGAGAGAGAGAGAGAGAGAGAGAGAGAGAGAGAGAGAGAGAGAGAGAGAGAAAGGAAAATTGTACCTACATTTTATATACACATAAACACACACACACACACATAATCCTTGGCTCTGAGATGTAGATGTATGCATGCATGTAGGTATGTACATATGTGAGTATGTATTATGTAGTGTACATATATGCGGGAATCCTTCTTATTCCTTTTATTTATTTATTATTTGATGACTACTACTGATTCGCTTTTTTTACTCAAAACAATTTTTGCAGTGTTTAGAGTTGTGAGCTTAAATGTTGGCTGTTCAAAGTTATTAGTGTAATAAATTTTTTAGTATAAGTTCAGGATTTGGCAATACAAATAGCATTATTTGTCATGGCAATAAAGCAGTTTGAATTGGACTGAAAATTGAGAGAGGGGGGTGGGGGAGATGAAAGTGTATTACTGTAATAATAATAATAATAATCTTTATTTGTATAGCACCTTTCATACATACATGTAACTCAAAGTGCTGTAAACAATCATGCAATCTTCTGGTTCAGAATACCTGTGTTCTCAATCTGTTCTGGTTCTGACATGGGCAAACACACACACACACACACACACACACACACACACACACACACACACACACACACACACACACACACACACACACACACACACACACACACACGCAGCGTGCGTCCATCAGAGGAGCTTGTTTATGTATTCTAGTGTGTCTGACACTAACAGTTTATTCCCAGGGCAGCCATGCGGTTCTGTTAATGACGCCACTGTTTACCTCCTCTGAGGAGGACTGTGAAGGCTAGGATTCTGGAGAACTGATACCAGCAGATTTCATTCAAAAGCTGTGTATGTGTGTGTGTGTGTGTGTGTGTGTGTGTGTGTGTGTGTGTGTGTGTGTGTGTGTGTGTGTGTGTGTGTGTGTGTGTGTGTGTGTGTGTGTGTGTGTGTGTGTGTGTGTGTGTGTGTGTGTGTGAATCCATTCTTAAGTTTGTTTACTAGTATTAGTATGTTTGGATACTTGAGCTTGAGCTTCTGTTCTGTGTGTGTGTGTGTGTGTAATAAGGTGCTACCCCAAAGCCAACGGCTCCCTCTCACGCCCTCATGCGCTGGCACAGTGCCATCCGGATGCTCTTGAGCTGCTTCCCCTGACCGTTGGAACGACCGGACGCCATGGCAACACCGGCGTCCAGCCCCGCGCCAGCGGCAGGCAGGAGACGCCCGAGGAGGGGGACTCCACCTCCGCACCTTCCCAGAATTCCTCCAGTGCACCAGGGGAGGCGGAGGACGGGCGAGGTGAAGGCACACCCACCTAACGCTGCATGTGCCCATTCAGCAGGGCTGCCCACACGTTTTCAGTTTGTGAGCTACTTATAAGATGACCTAGTCAGAAATATCTACCTTTTCAAGATCGCTTGGAGTGAGATTTGAACCTGGCGAAAGTAAATTGTTACCGGGGCGGTGTATATATACAACCGTCAGTGCAGATGGACGATAGCCTGTCATTCATCCACTCCTTTTTAATGTCATGCGATCTACCCACATTCCTTCGCGATAGACCGACACTTCCTTTGCGATCGACCGGTCGATCGCCATCGATGTAATGGGCACCCCTGCTGTAGAGTGACACATACCGTCCAGCCTACAGACACACAAATATCCAGATATATGATCAGGAAACATCAGTTAGGTTTAGAAACCCTCACACTTCTCCATATACTCCTCCATTCTAGTGTTATATAGTGTAGCCCTGAGTACCATACTGTTCTACTAACTCTTTCTGTTTGTCTGTGGTGATGTGTGGTATGTGTTTGTTCCTACTGTGTGTGTGTGTGTGTGTGTGTGTGTGTGTGTGTGTGTGTGTGTGTGCGTGTGTGTGTGTGCGTGTGTGTGTGTGCGTGGTCACAGGGTCAGAAGAGTCAGTGCAGTGTGTAGAGTCGAACGGTCCTGTGGTGTGTTGGGAGAGGCTGCGTCTGCCTGATTCAGACTGTAAAGAAAAAATAGTCTGGATCTCTACGGCAAGTCTGACAGGAGACTTCATCCAGCCAACAGCACAGGAGATCTGAACACACACTTAAACACACACACACATACACACACATACAGTATATATAACAAACACAATAAATACATGCACGCTCCCATGCGCACACACACACACACACACACACACACACACACACACACACATCTATATATATATATATATATATATATATATATATATATATATATATATATACACACACATAAACACTCCCACACACATGTTCACATCCACACAGCCCAAACACACACACACAGAGCAGCACTGGGGCTCTTAGGCAGGAGTGTTCCGGCTCTGAGAGACCCGGGGGACGCTGTTGGACAGGACCAGGACACGCAGACGAGGACGCAGGATGGGAGCAGGGTGACAGACTGAGAAAGAGAGATCATGAAAAAAGAGTGAAAAGAGTGGTGCGTCTGGACCGTGGGCGTGCTGAATCCTCTCCGTCTGGGGGAAGGACTCTTTAAAAAAAAACTCTTTAGATGACTTATTTATTTTTTGTAGTAGTAAAATATTATTTCATATGAATGTATCTGTTTTAAGAAAAAAAGTTCATCTTTTATATTATTTATGCTTTTTGGATGAGATACTTTTATTTTTTTTGTCATTTTATTTGTGGTCATATTTTCGTTTGCGGTGCTCTGCCCACGGTGGAGTCTAGCTGTTGTATGTGTAAAGCTGTGTAAGAATATAAAGAGAAGATATTGGAAGAGTCTGAATTCTGCTTCCTCTGCTTTTTCATTGTCGCTCACATTGTCGCTCTGAGCCTCTTTGTTGTCCGTAAGCTCACTCTTTGTTGTCCGTAAGCTCACTCTTTGTCCGCTGTTTCCTTTGGCTCCTCTGATATGTTTGTTTCCACAGCGTCCTTGTCTCACACTCTGATGTGGCTGGGACTTTGACTCCCTGAGTTCATGTTCCTGCTCTCAAGCTCAGATCAGACCCCGGATCTGATATTTACCCCAGAACAGCTATTTGCCCCAGAGCAGCTACTTACCTCATATCTGTTAGTTACCCCAGGGCTGCTATTTATTCTAGAGCTATTTAGCTCAAATTGATGTTCAATCAAATGTTTTAAAGTGTTTTATGTCAGATTTGCGCTGCACTGCACAGGAAACATAGTAGATGTGTTCTGTATAGTAGAATTGTTCTGTACCAGAGAGGTCACTGGCAGACCTGTGTCTCTACAATCATCTCCCTCTGTCACACACACAATTTACAAAACAAGCAATGATAGAAATCACACAATTACCTAGTACACTGGTAAGGCTGGATTATTTTAGCCAACCTGAGAGTGATTACTGAAAATGACTGAACCTGGTTGTTGGGCCCACGTGTTGAGTGGAAACGTAGAGCGTGTTTGTTGAATATGAACACTGAGTGTGTTTTTTTTTACGTGGTTACGTGTGGTTATTGAGCATGATTGTTGAGCATGGGTTTTGATCAAAGTTTGTAAATGTGACTGTTGAGAGTGGTGATTGGAGTGTGTGGTGCACGGTTGTGGTGTGTGCCTGTGTTTGTGCGGTTGTGGTGTGTACCTGTGTTTGTGTGGTTGTGGTGTGTGCCTGTGATGTGTTTGTGCGGTTGAGGTGTGTGCCTGTGTTTGTGCGGTTGTGGTGTGTGCCTGTGTTTGTGTGGTTGTGGTGTGTGCCTGTGTTGTGTTTGTGCGGTTGTGGTGTGTACCTGTGTTTGTGTGGTTGTGGTGTGTGCCTGTGTTGTGTTTGTGTGGTTGTGGTGTGTGCCTGTGTTTGTGTGGTTGTGGTGTGTGCCTGTGTTTGTGTGGTTGTGGTGTGTACCTGTGTTTGTGTGGTTGTGGTGTGTGCCTGTGTTTGTGTGGTTGTGGTGTGTACCTGTGTTTGTGTGGTTGTGGTGTGTGCCTGTGTTTGTGTGGTTGTGGTGTGTACCTGTGTTTGTGTGGTTGTGGTGTGTGCCTGTGTTTGTGTGGTTGTGGTGTGTGCCTGTGTTTGTGTGGTTGTGGTGTGTACCTGTGTTGTGTTTGTGTGGTTGTGGTGTGTGCCTGTGTTGTGTGGTTGTGTTGAATGTGTGTCACATGCGGATGTGTCGTGTAGTATTTGGTCTTGGTAGTATGTGGTTGTGTGTGCGGTTGTACAGTACTGAAGAAGTGTGGTAGTGGCATGTGGTTGTAGAGCACAAGTGTGCAGTAGTGGTGTGTGTGGTTGTAGAGGGTGTGGTTGTGTAATAAGAGGTTGTAATGTGCAGTCATGCATGGTGTGCAGTAGTGATGTGCGGTAGTAGTGTGTGGTTGTGTAATAAGCAGTTGTGCTGCTGTGTTGTGCAGTTATAATGGACTGCAAGTTGTGTGCACGTGAGGCAGGGAGGCACGTCCGATGCTGGTTTCCGTGGTGACGAGGAGGCGGGGCTGTTTGCCAGTACCTGTGGAGTCTCCCTAATGCAGGCTGTGGACTGGCAGCGTGAGCCCTGGTGCCTGTCTGCCTGCTACAGCGCCAGTGCTGGCTGTCGCCCTCTCGGGCCTGGCCCGCCTCCACCCACCCATCCGACCTTCGACCTCCACTCCCTCACATGCCCTAGCGGTGCCCTGAGCCCCTCTACCACTATGAATCTGGGAAGCTATTTTCAGCTGAGGTGGTGCGCGCACACACACACACACACACACACACACACACACACACACACACACACACACACACACACAGACACAGACACAGTGAGAGACAGCAAGCATGAAGGAGTCTGCCAGTTTGTGGTGAAGCATTCTGAACACAGGCCGGGTCGTTCCAGGGCGGTTTCTTGGTTTCTTGGTTGTTGGATTCTGGGTCTGGTTTGGGCCGCCTGAACCCTGGAACGTCTCAGGCTTCTGTTCAGGAAACAGAACCATGATCCAAATAGCTTCAGATCACAGATGCTCTTCAAAGAGTTTGTACACATACACTCTCCATATCTGGCAGTTTGCAGGATAAACGCCTAAAACGACTGTTGTGCTTTGGCAGATGTGTTCAGAGCTGCCACTGGAGATATCTGCGCTGTGTGTCCTGTGTGAATATGAGTGTGTGCGTGAGTGTGAGTGAATGATAAAAAACAGTTCACTTTAGTTTAGATCCTGTGCCAGAAAACATCAATGGACAATGAACAATTTTTTTTACTTCAAAAGGAGACAGAGGGAAAAGGAGATGGAGAAGGAGGGATGTAGAGGAGGAGGACAGAAAGAGAGAGAGTGAGAGAGAGGGGCGGGGCCTGAAGCTGAGGTAGAAGCGAGGCTCACAGGTCAATGCCCAGTGCAGTAGGATGACAGACAGGCCTGATGTAAGCCCCTCCTCCCTGATGTAAGCCCCTCCCCCTGTCAGCCCCTCGACCCTGGCCTGCTGCCTCCTGCCCCGCCTGCTCTCTCCCGCCCTGAGCCCCAGCCCCTTATTAAGGGCACCATGGGAACAAGCAGGGCCATTGTCCGCCCCCCAAATTCCTGTCCTGTCCTCTGAGAGGTCCCGTTAGTGGCGCTTCTCTCCTTGCCCCGCCCACCTTTCTCCCGCTGTCTCTCTGGCATGCCCTGACCCAGCGTGACGCCCCATGGCTCTCTGCCAAGAACAGGCGGATTTGACTCCTTTTCCGAGCCGATTATCCATGAGGGGTCACAGTCCCGCGCCGAGGCCCTCCACACCGACTCCTCTCCACGCATCCATTATTTTAGGCAAATTTCAGGTCCATGATCAACGTTGGACAAATAAATGCCGGTGTTCTGTTTGACCATAATCTCCGCAGCCAGCAGGAAGTGTTTCCATGGCATCGGTCTTCTGTCACGCAGCCAGGACAAGGGGACTCATCTAGACGAAAGAGGGGGTTTTTCTGGAGTTCTCATTATTTGATGGGGGGGTTGCTGAATTCTGCATGTGAGTCAGGGCTGGGTTTGTGTAGGGGTTTGTGGCCAGACTACGCACTGGGCGGGAGAGAGACGTTCTCCCGCAGGGACCTCCTCTCTCCCATTCTTCTCCAGACGTTGGAATCAGAGCTCGTAATTAGACCATTGATGACAGGCCTCAAAACTCTGCTGACAGACCAGCGGTTACCTTGTACGACCTGTACAAAACAGACGCTGAATAGATGCTGACTGACGCTCTAATCGTGTGTGTGTGTGTGTGTGTGTGTGTGTGTGTGTGTGTGTGTGTGTGGAATGATGCTGTTTGGCTACTGTAGAGTGCACGTTCAGTTAATTATTTATAGGAGTTTAAAGAGTGTGTGTAGAACTGGGCTGGAGTTGAGGAGAGCTTCTGTTTGGTGCTTGAAGCTAAAACCAATTGAGAGATCAAGAAAGAGATGAAGGAATCCAGGAACAGACGGGGAGGTGGTGGAGAAACATTTCCATGAAGAGTAGGGAGGGTGGAGCATGGGCAGCACACTTATGGAGAATTGCAGAAGAACCTTTCACTAAACCTGCATTATATTTCTCTTCTGAATACTAAACAAGTTCAGAATTTTGACACTCGCCCTGCTGGATAAATCATTTCTGAATAAAAATCTAAATGCAAAAATTGTCTCTTATGTTTTCTCACTTTCTTATTTGTTCGGTTTGTTTGAGGAGGAAGAACAAGAAAAATGTTGTCCGTGATTTTGTGATGTTTCTGCTTCGCTGAACCACGGCTGTCCTCTCTTTTCCAGATAACGATAGCAAAAACAAAGAGGAATTCCAGTCCATAAAAATAACCAGCACGGAGCAAATACCTTCAGGATGAGCTCGGAAACCCAACTTTCCTACAGGAGCTGTAAGGGACGGGGACACAGATGCAGTGATTTATGACTGGCCCACTCTGGGCAGGATGCTCACAGCCTACTGGGGCTTGGTGTTTTCCAGCTGGTAGAAGAATACCTAAGTGATAGTGTTGGGCACCACTGCCTTATGAACTGAACACAGCAAACAGAGGCGCGATTGCATGTGTGTGGTAGTAGTGTAAATGGCAGATGGGTAAAAATGGAACAGTCTGTGCTGGTAGTTGATTTCTGAGCTGACAAGCAAAGGAAGGAACTGGAATCTGACAATAAGCAGAACCACTTTTATTAGCATCACGCTAACAGTAGTACGCACACAGGCCTGCACAGGCAAGCAGACAAAATCCCTCACAGATGTGGTAGGTAGTCAAAGTTCACGTCCTGCAGGCTGTTTCTGTAAGTGTAGGAGAGGCTGTGTGAAGGGGTCTTCTGCCCTTCAGGCGGGCCCCGGGGCCCTGCGCTCCCAGCCCTAGTCCTTGCCTGCCTTCCTCTGACCTTGCAGGCTCAGTTGGGTGTAGTAGAACGTGACTCTGGTCCCGTCCTCAGTGTCTAAGAGAGCCTGGCAGGTATAAAGGCCCTCTGCCTCAGCCTCCACCCGCTCTAGATGAAGGGTGGAGGCTGAGGCAGACAGGGAGGCCTGCCCCAGAGTGGAAGCCATGGGCAGGACCTTGGGACCCTGGCCGTAGTTGTAGGCGATGGCCTTGTTGATGCTGGAGCCTGTTTTGGAGAAGGCCCAGATGAAAAGCGTCGGCACAGCCGAGCCACAGCGCAGAACAGCTGTGGTGTTCAGCGCCACGGCAACCTTCTCCGTGACATAGGCAACGTGATCAGGGTCAGGGATCTCCAGGCCTAATCACACACACACACGCACAGATAGACACATTCGCAAAACAAGGCACAGAGTGGGGGCGTGTCTGTGGCCTGGAACCTCCCAGGTTAGTAAATCTTCACTGGCACAATCAAATTGAAAGTACCATCAAATCACCTTCATCTCATCTACATCAAAGATGTGTAGAAGATATTTAGGTGGAATGAATATTTGCCCATTCTTTCTGAGATCTGAAATTTCAGGTGATTTCAGAGGTTAAATGCTTCCACTAAACCATAAAACTCATAAGTATGCCTGCCTGCTTTTCTGAGAAGCAGATCTCAGCTGACCCGAACGTACAGCCAGTAAAGACGAGACCCCTGCTGCCTTGAAAAGCATTTGAGGTCGTGCTGTTGAAATCTCATGGACCCATATCTTTTATTTACCTCCGTCCGCAATAAAATAGACTGCACTACATCTCATAAGGCGTCCCCGTTATTTCTGTCCAGCGCGTCTCCTTACCTTGTGCCAGGACCGCGACGAAGAAGCACAAACGCAGACAGAAACCGCAAGGCTTTTCCAGGTGAGTCCCCATGGTGCCACAACCTGCAGGAAATGCTAGTAGCAGACCTGCAGACCACGGAGACGCGGGGGAGACTGTGCGGTTCAGCCGGGGTCTACCAGCACCTCCAGTCCTGAGTGGACCCTCCGCCTCAGTTCAGCCGTGGTCTACCAGAACCTCCTGTCAAGAGTGGACCCACTGCTCCAGGCACCAACAAAGCCTCCGCTCCGCCTTAGGCTAGCTTTAATAATTCATCAAACCCCCTTTCTTTGGTGTATCATTCTCTTTCACTAACATGTAACCACACACACACACACACACACACACACACACACACACACACACACACCTCGTTGACTTGATACCTGGTGAAGCTGAGAGCTGGTGTCGAGTAACACGACTGTCATTCATTGTACATCACGCAATGAGCACCAGGCGCTTTGTAACCGTAGGCGGCCGAAGGAACACAGGCATGGCGTGCGAGCGTCTCCGCGGCAAGGTCGTCGCTGTGCGCTGTTTGCCTGCCAGGCAACCATCGCCACGACTCACACGAATGATTAACAGCTTCAGACACTGCTGAATAGTCCTTTTGTGTCTTCTGGTTTCCTGGACAGGGATCAGGCACTTTTCTAGACCAAAATGCTGAGACAGCACAATTCCATGGCGACAGTATCCAGGATAGGCCTTCTGCTGCGTCTAGGAAACCAGCCTGTAAGGTTTCCAACATACTTCAATGACTTTATATGCTTTAAAGAAAATTGATCATCACAAACATTCAACAGTTTGTAGAATTTGTTTGTAATCGCCTCATGGTTGCCACCCCATGATTCTAATTTTGAGTCATGTCAGTCCGGTTTCGTGGTGGGCTGACGGTGTCGGTACTGGTCGTGCAGCTGCTGTGGCTGGATTGTGGACCTCCTCAATCAGGCACTCTAATTAGCAGCATTCCCTCAGCCCGGAGCATCTCCCAGAGGGGGGACGCTATTCTTAGAGGCCTTCTGTACAACAGACACATGTAATAAAAAGAGGAAGGTTGAGCCAAATCGTTTCTGCAGCCAAGGTTTGGTGAGCTGAGATGGGAGGGATCTGTAAATCATTTGGACTGGAGCCCTTGAAAGACGAGTGACCTTATTTGTCCTCTCCACACCTGCTGAGGAATGCTCTTCTCATTATTATCAGTTCAACTCATCATTATTTGTTTATTTTGCTGGAAATCAGTAACTAACAGTACCACAGATCTGTAGCCCTAAATGTGTGTCTAAATGTGACATGCTGTCATCATGAAGACTAGTGGATCAATAATAATAATTTGAATTCTATAAAAACTAATACTTAGTATACAAGCACTCCATTAGACCTGCTCTTTCTCTGGTCTTAGCTATAACTAATGCTGCAAGTTACAGCAGGTCTGGTATTGCAGGTTAAAAGGAGAGTGAGAGAGAGAGAGAGAGAGTGTGTTTGCGGGAGGAGTGATGTGGTGATATAGTGTGATACAGTGATATGTGGTTTAGATGGTAGGGTGCAGCTAGGCCAGATCTGGGTGGACTGAGGACAGTGTGAAGCTATAGCAGGATGAAGCCCAGGGAGGGTGGAGCTCGGGTGGTGACCAGAGAAGGCCAGCCTGACTGAAGTGACCTTGGCCTGCCATCTCACACGCACAGCCCACCTGTCCCAGCACACAGCCATAGGGCGGGTGGGCTGGGGGGAGGGATCTGGAAAATGTGAGCAGGGGTGGTCAGCAGCGGGAGGTCGGACAGTTAAGAGGAGACGGAGCTGGACAGAGCCAAGTCTGTGGGGAGAGTCTGAGTGGAAGATATGAGCGGCTTTGAGCCTTATCTGGGGCTCGTTTCCTGGGTAAGAGCTCACAGGTGTGCGGCCCTTTACGAGGACAACCCCCCCCCACACACACACACACACACACAAACACACCCCCGGGCCCTGGCAGGACATGAGAACTGCTCCGCCAGGCCCGAGGAGGAGAGCGAGACCCGTTACCACCGCATGTGCCCACGGTGTGGCCTGGTCTTTGTTTTCCATAATACATGCCGTCATTTCAGACCAATGAAGAAGGAGGACAGAAGTGTGGAGATACGGGCTAATCACTGGGACTAGGACTGAGATTAACAGATGGAGACAGAGAGACAGGAAGAGAATGAGAGAGAGTCAATGTGTGTGTGTGTGTGTGTGTGTGTGTGTGTGTGTGTGTGTGTTTACAAGAGTAAGCAGCATTGATATGGGTCTCTGTGCCTTCAGGCGAGTTTTGTAGCCTGCCTGAGCTGGTATAGCCGAGCCTAAATTAAGGCCGATGGAATCGGGTAGATATCTTTGTTTACTTTCTGGCTTGAATGCGTTTTCTTTGCTGTGTTTCCTTCCACTGTGAACAGTGACCATGTACAGAGATGCGGCGTGAGGAAGCGTACGTGCACACTATCTGTGCACACATCAGAGCTTTGTGTGTGGCTAATTTGCAGCACTGTTCAGTGTAACTCCACAGGAGATTTGACCTGGCATTCTTTCCTGAGCTGAGAAGCCGTGTATGTGTGTGTGTGTGTGTGTGTGTGTGTGTGTGTGTGTGAGAGAGAGAGAGAGAGAGAGAGAGAGAGAGAGCTTGTGTATATGCACAGGTTTTCCAGGTTTCTGTTGCATCTCCTGTTAGTTATGGCTGTAAGCAGGCATGCACGCACACTCACTCTCACACACACACACCTCCCTTGGTTTTTCTTTTGCTGATGGCTGCGTGAGGGACCACACAGCATGTAGGTGGGAGGAGGTGTGGTCTGAGCTGAGGGGCAGAGCAGAGGAGGAGCTCTGAGGTGGGTGCATGTACAGTGTGTTTCTGTTCTATCACAAACAGTATATAGTCCACATGCTTCTTTCCAGTCTTCCCCTCTCTTCACTACTCTCCCCTCCTCCTCCTCTCCTCCTCCTCCTCCTCCTCTCCCCTCCTCTCCTCTCCTCTCCCCTCCTCTCTCCTTTGTGCCTCTCAGCTCCCATGTCTGACATGCAGAGTTACTGTATGCACCTCCAGGTCTGACATCCTGAATTACTGTAGGCTTCTCTAGTGGCTCACCGACCTTGGGCAACAGACTGAGGTAAAGAGAGATGACAGCAAGACAGAGAGACAGAGGAAGAGAGAGAGAGACAGAGAGAGAGGGAGGAGGAGGAGGACAAGAAGAAGCAGAGAACACTTGTGTAAATAATAAAATGAAGGCCAGAGGAAGTGTCAGGTAAAAGATCAAACATATATACATGACTTGATTCTGAACCTTCTGCTAATGCTTTGGGTTTCAAATGTGGTTTGGTGGATTACTGTGGAGTCTGATACCCTGAACATTACTCCGCTGGCCCCAGACGTCACCAGCAGGGCCACAGTGTAGCTCTCTTCTTCATCCACTTCTTCATCCACTACTGCAAGAGCTGGCACCATCTCTGGTGAAGGTGGCAGTGAAGGAGGAGACGTCCTGCCTGGAGGAGGCATTTGCCAAGATGTTTGTCTGGAGCAACGACAGAGACAGAGAACGAAGGACATCCTGCTAGCGTCTGCTCTCAGAGCTCCTCACGGGGGGGGCATCAGGGGAGTGTGTAAACGGAGTGTGTATGTGGAGTGTGTCGGCAAAGGGTGTGAGGTTCTGATTGGATAAGCTCAAGTGCTTCTCAAAATGCCGTGCCTGCGTTAGCAGCTGGTCCCGGCCCTTGACACGCTGGGGTAGTTTTACAGCCCTGCCGCTCCCCCCACACCCAACAGGGGGAGGAACGTGGGCAGAGGAGCTGGCCTGGACGCAGGCAGCTGGGACAGGGGCGGGGGGGCTCTGCCCAGACCTTCTCCAAACAGCATGTGGAAAGGCTCCGGCCGTTAATGTTGCGTGGCGCGTTTATGCACTGAGCGCAGACTCCTCCAGTTCCCATCAGGGGGCAGCAGCAACGTGGGACCGCGGCATGGCGGCCATTACGGCTCGAGCTGCGGGCCTCCTCCGCAGATGCTGGCGTTCTGCCTCATCTTTCTCTTCCTGTGCATCTTATAGAGAGTGCACGCGCACGCACACACACACACACACACACACACACACACACACACACACACACACACACACACTGCCTTAGGGTTCCCCTGGGACGGGTCCCTCAACATCTCCCTTTCAGCTGTTTAATTGCACGGAAGTGCTTACCCACAATCCTCTCTGAGCAGGTGGCCCTCTCACTGCCCTCTTTGTTATTTTTTTCAGTACTGTGCCAGTATAGCCGGGGGGGGGGGGGGGGGGGGGGGGTGCTTCGCTTCTTTCCTTATGTGTCATATTTTGGAACAGCTCAGTCCTTTAGTGCTGGATCTTCTAGAGTAATCGAGGAATCCAGGAAAGAGCTGGATCTTCTGTTGGTGCCTGGACGTATGTTTCCAGGTTCTCGACACCTCTGTGTCCGTCTCTGGTTGGTGAGCGTAACACCAGGAGCTCCTTAAAGAAGTGAAACAAGCATAAACATTTGGTGAAAGGTCAAACAGCACACTTGACCCCTGGCACATTCTTTACACATTTCTTGCATTCTTCCTGGACCGGCCCCAGAGCTGTGTGTTTACCAGAACCCAGTTACACCGTCATCCTCTCTCATTCAGAAGGAAAAGCTTTGAGATCTCTTTCTGTGAACGACTTCCCGACCTGCCACAGCCCCTCTGAGGCTGATGGTAATCTCTTATCTTTCCGAGCCAGCACGGTTCAGCCTCATAACCATCCCGCAATTATGCGTAATTAGCCTTTACAAGCAGCTCCTGCATCCCACCAGCTGCAAGCCTGCTCAGGGCTACGCGGGACGTGGGAGTGGATCTGGAGAAGGCGCCCTTCAAAGACGTCCCCCTCCTCCCCTCACCCCGACCCCTCCCCTCTCGGCCGGGCAGCTGCCGGACGATCTCCGGCAGGCCTTAGACGTATCGAGGCCTCTCGATCACGGAGCTGCTGGACGGACCATGTGCGTGTCTGGTGGTGGCGACGATAGCTCAGAAGACAGCGAGGAGGGCAGATAGCTTCCTGCTGTTCGACAGCAGTCTCTTAAAAGAGTTACAGTGAGGCTTTAGAGCTCTTTATGGACATGCAAGACAGACTTAGCTGGTAACCTGGCTGTCTGTGGGACTTTACAGAGCAGGAATATGATGTCGTTTCACGTAAAACGAGACAGTAGCAGAAAAAAAAGCTAATTTATTTGGCTAAACATTCGAAAACCTTGATACTTCTACAGAGAAGGGGGGATGAAGTTCATATTATCATACTTCTACAGAGAAGGGGGGATGAAGTTCATATCACCATACTTCTACAGAGAAGGGGGGGTGAAGTTCATATCACCATACTTCTACAGAGAAGGGGGGATGAAGTTCATATCACCATACTTCTACAGAGAAGGGGGGATGAAGTTCATATCATCATACTTCTACAGAGAAGGGGGGATGAAGTTCATATCACCATACTTCTACAGAGAAGGGGGGATGAATTTCATATCATCATACTTCTACAGAGAAGGGGGGATGAAGTTCATATTATCATACTTCTACAGAGAAGGGGGGATGAAGTTCATATTATCATACTTCTACAGAGAAGGGGGGGTGAAGTTCATATCACCATACTTCTACAGAGAAGGGGGGATGAAGTTCATATTATCATACTTCTACAGAGAAGGGGGGATGAAGTTCATATTATCATACTTCTACAGAGAAGGGGGGATGAAGTTCATATCACCATACTTCTACAGAGAAGGGGGGATGAAGTTCATATCACCATACTTCTACAGAGAAGGGGGGATGAAGTTCATATTATCATACTTCTACAGAGAAGGGGGGATGAAGTTCATATTATCATACTTCTACAGAGAAGGGGGGATGAAGTTCATATCACCATACTTCTACAGAGAAGAGGGGATGAAAATGGGAAGTTCTGAGGCTGGAAGCATTTCTTCTTCAAACACACTGATTATCAGAGCCACTGAAAGGAAAAGTACAACCAAGCATTGCTCTCCCGACCCCTCCCCCCCCTCTCTCTCCCCCTCTCTCTCTCTCTCTCCCCCCTCTCTCTCTCTCTTCCTCTCCTCTCTCAATGGGAACCAGACAATGTTTTAAACCATGACAGTGTCTAAATGATACTATAATGATAAAACTACAGTTGTGATCAAATTTATTCAACCCCCACTGAAATAAAGTGTTTTGGCCAGTTTGACATTGATTTTGATCATTTCAGTCATCTTATTTACAATTATATCAAAGAGGCACTTATAAATTAGACAAACATAACATAATATTTATGATGGAATAACCACAAATGTCTTTACTGTGCTCACATCATTATCAGTTTTATTCAACCCCCTAGTGACATTATTTTTTAGTACTTAGTACAACATCCTTTTCCAGTTATGACAGCTTTCAAGCGTGAAGCATAGCTTGACACAAGTGTCTTGCAGCGACCTATGGGTATCTTAGCCCATTCTTCATGGGCAAAAGCCTCCAGTTCAGTCACATTCTTAGGCTTGCGCACTGCAACTGCCTTCTTTAGGTCCCACCAGAGGTTCTCAATTGGATTTAAGTCTGGTGATTGCGATGGCCACTCTAGAATGTTCCAGCCTTTCATGTTCAACCATGCTCTAGTGGACTTGGATGTGTGCTTCGGATCATTGTCCTGTTGGAAGGTCCAACGTCTCCCAAGCCGCAGGTTTGTGACTGACTCCATCACATTTTCCTCCAAGATCTCCTGGTACTGAAGGGAATTCATGGTACCCTGCACACGTTGAAGCTTTCCTGTACCATTAGAAGCAAAACAGCCCCAAAGCATAATTGACCCCCCGCCATGCTTCACAGTAGGCAAGGTGTTCTTTTGTTCATAAGCCTGGTTCTTCCTTCTCCAAACATAGCGCTGGTCCATTGTCCCAAACAGTTCTAATTTAGTTTCATCTGACCACAGTACACTGTTGCAAAACCTTTGTGGCTTGTCCACATGACTTTTGGCATACTGCAGTCGACTTTTCTTGTTCTTTGGAGTCAGCAAGGGGGTGTGTCTGGGCGTTCTGGCATGGAGGTCTTCGTTATGCAGTGCGCGCCTTATTGTCTGAGCTGAAACTTCAGTGCCCACATCTGACAGGTCTTTTTTCAGTTCCTTAGCAGTCATGCGGGGATTTTTCTCCACATTACGCTTCAGGTAGCGCACAGCAGTCGCGGTCAGGATCTTCTTTCTGCCACGACCAGGTAACGTTTACACTGTGCCCTTTAACTTGAACTTGCGAATGATACTTCCGATAGTGTCTCTTGGAATATTTAACAACTTCGCAATCTTTTTATATCCATTGCCATTCTTGTGAAGAGCAATAACCTCTCCTCTTGTCTTCTGGGACCATTCTCTTGCCTTCACCATGCTTGGAAACACACCAGTAGATGTCTAGAAGGAGCTGAGTATCACAGTCCTTTTAAATCTGCCTAATTGGTGCTTATCATGCTTGATTGCTGCTCGTTGACATCCACAGATGTTTTCAATACCTGATGGAAAACACTGGAATGAACCTCTGTTCTTAGGAGTGGTAGTCGTAAAGGGGTTGAATAATTGTGTCAATGAAGAAATCACAAAAAGGCCATTTAATACTTTATGACAATGTAACGCTCACCGCGTCACACAGCGCCACTTATGATAGTTTGGACTACGCCACCCTCAACTAGAGGGAAACTAATCAGTAACGTTTCACCCGCGCTAGATTACTGCCAGCGAAAATAAAATTGTTGGACTGCAGAGACTGAGATGCAGATCATTTATTATACAAAACATAAAACACCAGACATTCTTAAAAAGAAGCACCGTGCGGTACAGCCACAGACTTTCCGGAGCAGCTACCTAACACAGGTTACCTCACTTCCACCAGCGGGGGTTGGCGCGCACCTAAAAGAATAAAGCAAACAAACCACTCAATACACAAATAACCCACACCACACGTTCGCGTGAACGCGCTCCAAATAAACTCAAATTCACTGCAAATAAACCCCAAATAGGTAGGTGCCGCCAACACCTCACTCGCTCTGCTCCCACCTTTCTCCAACCGTACCGCCGGGCTAAAAATAAAAACACAACAGTAAATCACGTTCCACAAAACACGTCTGCCACTAACAAACTCCAATTCCTATAAAGAAAATTAAAGGGGAGAAAACAGTGGTCTAGCTCTCACGCGCACTCTGATGGCTCCGTGCAATAGCTGGAATGACTCAGATCGCCCGTGACTTGGCCACCTCTGCGACCGCTCGTATGCAGCTCACAACACACCCAGTCAGCTTCTAAAAAGCCCCGAACAATCTCAAACTCCGAGAATGGGTAATAACTCTTGCCACCCGGAAACTCCGTGAGAATGGGTAATAACTCTTGCCACCCAGAAACTCCGTGAGAATGGGTAATAACTCTTGCCACCCGGACCCGAGCGCGTCTCTCGTCCCGTCAATCAGCTTCCGAGCTAACGAGAACACACGAGAGTTTAAATACCCTTCGTGATGTGCACTAATTCACTATGGGCGGTGCCCTTAATTAAACCAGGCTGTAGTTTCAGGCACACTCTGTAACGGAGTCTTCCTGTTACATCTACCCCCCTCATACAATAAATCACTGTCCCAGTGATTTCCCCACTCACTCCCAGGGTCTATGCAGCACTGGTCTCGTTTCTAGTGGAGGGTGAACTAACAGCCTTGATGATGTCGCCACTGAGCGTGGGAGGTTAAAAGGGTTGGAATGCTGACCTGCAGTCACTCTGGACGTCCTCCTCACATCCCCTGGATTTACTCCTACAGGGATGGACTCACCCTCCTGATACTCCAGCCGCCTATTAGATGCAGAGCCTGACTGGTGTGGTTCAATCCACAAACCGATATCCCCCTCATCTTCACTCTCCAGCGGCGATTCGCTCTTATCCTCGCTCTGACCTACTAGGTCCACTCCTGGTACAACCAAATGCTGGCCAGGAACTTCCCGCAACTCAGCCCGATGTACATTTCTATCGGGGCCTGTTCCCTCCTCTGGGCGAATAGTGTAAACCCTGCCCCCACTATCCAGGCACTGAACCACCCTGTACCTAACCCCATCCCAATGGTCTTGAATCTTATTTCGCCCTTGCACATGATTACGCCGGTAAACCAGGGTGCCAGCTGGGAGAATGTGTACAGCCTGGGGTTGAGACCTCTGGGCTCTCGCATCGGCGGCAGCCTCCATATTTCGTTTAGCATGACTAAAAGCGCTTTCCAGGAATGCCTGTTGCCCTCTGATCCATTCACCAACCGACCCTTCCACCATCTCCTCCTCAGCCTGTCCCAACAGAAAGTCAACAGGTAAATGTGGCTTCTGACCAAACAACAACTCGTATGGGGAATACCCTGTGGACTGATGAACAGTGGTATTGTAAGCAAACAGAAGATGGGAAAGATGTAAAGGCCACCTCTTCTTCTGCTCTGGGGGAAGAGAGCGCAATAAGTCATGCATGGTCCTGTTAAACCTCTCACATTGCCCATTTCCAGCTGGATGGTAAGGAGTTGTCCGACTCTTTTCTACCCCATACAGTCGGCAGAGACTCTTCAACAATTCCCCCTCGAAATTTCGACCTTGATCCGAATGGATCCGTTTGGGCACGCCATACTTGTAGAACCACCGCTCAACCAGAACCTTAGCCACGGTACTGGCTCTCTGGTCTGGAGTTGGATAGGCCTGTGTGAACTTTGAAAACACATCCGTTATTACCAAAACATTCTCTCTCCCATCACTGGAACGTTCCAAGACGGTGAAGTCTATGGCAACTATGTCTAATGGCCGGGAAGCACTGAGCCGCCCCATGAACGTGCGTACCTTTGGTTGTACGGCCTTAGCAACCACACAACGCGAGCACTCCTGGCACCATCGGGCAATATCCTTCCGCATAAAGGGCCAATAACACCGTTGTCGGATCAAATTAGTGGTTCGCTCCGTACCCTGATGCCCATGATCATCATGAAGGGCAACCAACACCTCCCTCTGTAACACCTCAGGTAACAGCAGTTGCAAAATTTCCTCCCCGCCGTCTGGCGAATGTACAACCCTATACAAGACCCCAGCTTCCTCCCGTATTCTTTTCCACTGCTTAACCAATTCCACTACCGCGGGGGACTGCATGGCACGCTCTTCGACAGTGGGAGGTCTACCTCGGGTCCAATAGATAGTGAAGTCCCTGATCACTGGATCAGTGGCCTGAAGAGCCTGTAGCTCAGGCCTAGAACGAACAGGGAGCACATCAATCGCCGCCACTTGTGTCGATACTGGCTGCTCTAGCACCGCTGCCTCAACTAATTCAGGAACCACCACACCCGGAACTATTTCCTGAACAGAGTCGACAGATGGAACTGGCATACGAGACAGAGCGTCCGCATTCCCATTCTTAATGCCAGGACGGTACTTGAGCACAAAATCAAAACCAGCAAGCTGGGAAGCCCACCGCTGTTCCACCGCTCCCAGCTTAGCGGTCTGCAAATAACTTAATGGGTTGTTATCAGTAAATACCGTAAACTTGGCGCCTAACAAGTACTCACGGAACTTTTCCGTCACGGCCCACTTCAACCCCAACAGTTCCAATTTCAGAGCACTATAGTTGGACATGTTTTGCTCTGCCGGATGTAACCCTCGACTCGCATAAGCGATGGGCTTACGCTGACCTCCCTGATCTTGAGACAGCACTGCCCCCAACCCGTTATGGCTGGCATCAATCTCCAGGACGAAAGGCTTAGAGAAATCAGCATAGCCAAGGACTGGGGCTGCCACCAATGCCTGCTTCAAGAAAAGGAAAGCTTCTTCGCAAGCTCCAGTCCAATGCCCTCCCACAGCACAGGACCTGGTCTTTTTCTGGCCACCCTGCAGAGTAGCGACCAATCGGTGTAATGGGGCAGCATGGCGGGCAAATCCGTTGACAAACCTTCGATAATATGAGGCGAAACCTAAAAAAGATCGGAGCTCCTTCACAGTCTGGGGCCGCGCCCAGTCAGCCACCACCTGGATTTTATCTGGGTCAGTTGACACCCCCTCCGCAGAGATCACATGTCCCAAATACCGAACCTCTGTCTGAAAAAAATGACACTTGTCAAATTTTAACTTCAACTGGTGATGTTGCAGCCGCTCAAACACCAACTCCAAACGTTGCAGATGATCCTCAAAAGAAGAAGAAAACACCACGATATCATCCAGATATAACAGCAATGACTGAAATCTTTCATCCCCGAAGATGCGCTCCATGAGCCGTTGGAAGGTACTGGGGGCATTACATAACCCAAAAGGCATGCGATTAAATTCGAACAACCCAAAGGGAGTACAGAACGCAGTCTTTTGCTTATCTCCCTCCGCCATAGGGACCTGATTGTAACCGCTAGCCAAATCCAGAGTAGTAAACAACTTGGCTCCCGAGAGTGCATCTAGCGACTCTTCTATACGCGGCAAGGGATAGGCATCTTTCCGGGTTTTCACGTTCAGCTGTCTATAGTCTACACAGAGACGGATTGACCCGTCCTTTTTCTGAACCACCACAATAGGCGACGAATAGGGACTACAACTAGGCCGCACCACCCCTTTTGCTAGAAGCTCTGTAATGTGGGCCTTCACCAACTCATACTGCGTAGGCGGGAGACGTCGATACCGCTGCCGAACAGGGACCTCATCCAGCAAAGGAATTTCATGCTGGATCAAATCAGTACACCCCAATGCACCATCTTGGCTAAACACTTGTCGATACTTGTGCAATAATGCCGAAGCCGCCTGTTCTTGTTGCACTGTTAAAGAAGGCCAGGAACAGGCCTGAAAGTTGGTCGATCCACAATCGGCCTGTACAGAGCGAACGGTTGCCACGCGTTCTACAACTGACATTTCCTCATCAAATGCAACACTTGAACCATCACATGGCGCATCAACCAAAAACAACTCACCCAAACCCGTACGAGAAGGGAGCCAGACATCCTGTTCGGCCACATTAACTACCGGCACAAAGCTGATCCCTCCCTGTACAGGGAGGAGGGCACGAGACACCAGCAATCCCGCAGGCAAAACATCACTTGTAGGTTCAAATAACACTGGGTTCACCACAGAGCCGCCAGTAACTCCACAGGTAACAGCCACAGCCTTAATAGAGCCCGCTGGAATCAGCACAGCCACCCTCCCCTTTACCCTAGCCCGGCCTAAACGACCCGAAGGGGGCAACTGATTTAGAAATTGACAATGGCTGAATACCCGTTTCCAAGCGGATCTCTCTGGGGCTATGTGTGCAGACTGAAACAGAGCAACACCTTGGGACTGGAACAACTCTCTGTAACACTCACTAATCACGTTCATGCCCAAAAGTCCAGGCAACCCCACACTCACGGCTCCAGGCTCTAAGCAAACAGACTCTTTAACCACCAAAATTCCCATGCCACATAAAGTTTTGCCCAGCACCGTAAGATCCAATTCGATGTACCCCACATAAGGAATCTCAAGGCCATTAGCGGCTTTCAACTGAAGCCAGTTACACTGCTGTAGAACCATTGTAGAACTCTGAAAATGTTTTCTGAAAAACCCCTCAGTGATTGTAGAGACCATGGAGCCTGTATCAAGCAAACACTTAACACTCACTCCTCCCATTTGAACCTCTACTGTGGGGCAGGTGCCGATAAGGGCACCCAACAGCTTTGAGGTCACCACAGAGCCCTCAATACCCTTACCTAGTGTATGGCTCTCTACACCAGAGGGAACTAGTTTCCCTGTGCCTCAGGCACGGCTGCCGCTCCCTGAACCCCTGAGCCGAGGGCTAATCCCCGGCGGCCCCTCCCTGAATAAGGCCTAGGCCCACCATTACAAAACCTAGCAATATGGCCGGGCTGATCACAACGGGAACAGATTGGTCTACCATCTGCCTGGAACCGATGAGGTTGCGGTGAAACTGAGGGCACTTCCAGTCGTTCGCGTGCCCTAACCCCAGACCCCAGGTGCTCCAAAATCAAATCAAGTTGCTTCTGTTGTTTCTGTAAGGTTTCTTTTAATGCAATTAACTCGCCTGCCGAAGCACCGAGACCTACCTGACTACAACCCCCACGCACCTCCACCTGAGTGTCACATGAGTAAGCCCGTGCCCTTGGAGTCGCCGCATGATCCCCTTCCTCAACCCAACGAATGGCCTCACTCCGTATGTCCAAAAAGGACATATCAGGGTTAGACCGAATGGACCTCTTGAGTTCCCTACGTAGCATCCCATCTCGCACGTGTTCCACAAACTGATCTCGAACCAGCAAATCTGAATTTGGAATAACACGATCATTTTTACATTTAATCACAGCCATCAGTGACAATAGAGCATGGGAATACTCACGCAGGGACTCACCTTCCAGCTGACGTCGCTGAAAAAACTGCTGCTGTAAAACCACATACGATTGGGAATGGCTAAAAACCTCCTTTAAAATAACAAATATACGCTCTGGATCTTTCCGCTCCACCTCAGAGCGAAATCTAATCTCTGCTTTCGCCTCCCCATCCAAATGATCATATAAAAACAGAGCCTGCTCTGCACTAGTCATACGGCGAACCTCCATGGACCTACGCGCTTCCTCAATCCAATCATCAACCCATAACAAATCGGATGATTTTCCCGAAAACCTGGGGCACTTCCGCTCCCGTGGCACATAAACAAAACGATCAACAGCCTGTTCTAATGCAGCACCTGCTACATTACTACTAGAAGATGACCCAGCAGCACGTAGTCTCTCATTATCAGCTTGTAGCTGCTGAACTTGTTCTCTCAGCTCTCTGAGCTGCTGATCCATATTTAAAACCCAATTTACACTCTAAAACAAAGATGTCTTCGTCCACGTCGTCTTGCGGATCCTCTTCCGGAGCCAACCACTGTTTTTCTCCCCCTTGTTACTAACAATAAACAAACACCCAAGAAACTCAATCTGCACGTCAGCCTTTTAATCCTGCCGACTGCGCCAAAATGTAACGCTCACCGCGTCACACAGCGCCACTTATGATAGTTTGGACTACGCCACCCTCAACTAGAGGGAAACTAATCAGTAACGTTTCACCCGCGCTAGATTACTGCCAGCGAAAATAAAATTGTTGGACTGCAGAGACTGAGATGCAGATCATTTATTATACAAAACATAAAACACCAGACATTCTTAAAAAGAAGCACCGTGCGGTACAGCCACAGACTTTCCGGAGCAGCTACCTAACACAGGTTACCTCACTTCCACCAGCGGGGGTTGGCGCGCACCTAAAAGAATAAAGCAAACAAACCACTCAATACACAAATAACCCACACCACACGTTCGCGTGAACGCGCTCCAAATAAACTCAAATTCACTGCAAATAAACCCCAAATAGGTAGGTGCCGCCAACACCTCACTCGCTCTGCTCCCACCTTTCTCCAACCGTACCGCCGGGCTAAAAATAAAAACACAACAGTAAATCACGTTCCACAAAACACGTCTGCCACTAACAAACTCCAATTCCTATAAAGAAAATTAAAGGGGAGAAAACAGTGGTCTAGCTCTCACGCGCACTCTGATGGCTCCGTGCAATAGCTGGAATGACTCAGATCGCCCGTGACTTGGCCACCTCTGCGACCGCTCGTATGCAGCTCACAACACACCCAGTCAGCTTCTAAAAAGCCCCGAACAATCTCAAACTCCGAGAATGGGTAATAACTCTTGCCACCCGGAAACTCCGTGAGAATGGGTAATAACTCTTGCCACCCAGAAACTCCGTGAGAATGGGTAATAACTCTTGCCACCCGGACCCGAGCGCGTCTCTCGTCCCGTCAATCAGCTTCCGAGCTAACGAGAACACACGAGAGTTTAAATACCCTTCGTGATGTGCACTAATTCACTATGGGCGGTGCCCTTAATTAAACCAGGCTGTAGTTTCAGGCACACTCTGTAACGGAGTCTTCCTGTTACAACAAAAAAAATTGATGCTATCTTAGTTGCATTTAGTTCTTTAACAAGTCCTTGTAAGATTTCATTATGAACACAATTACAAATGTGCACTGAATTCCATAAAACCCTTCGCAGCATTGGGGGTTGAATAAATTTGATCACAACTGTATAATAAGCTTTTCTTAAGAATTATATACATAAATACACACACACACACACACACACACACATATGCAAACAAATACATATACATGCACACACCAGCAAACAAATCATGTCTAGAAATGCCTCTGAGGTCCAGGACCCCTTTAACAGACCTCGAGATTTGGTTTGAATTCCTCTTTCTTCTCTTTTCTCTGAAAGGCAAAGACATTATAGCATTACATTTTTTATAAAACAAACTTGAGCCCTGGTGTGCCTCCCCATCTGGAAGCGGTAGAGGGCTTGTCTGAAAGATAAAAACGATATGAATCGCTCCTGGCAACGCAAACAGCCAGTCTGGGATCAATTACAGGGACAGCAAAAATGGGGGAGGTGTGTGTGTGTACCACAGTCTGGGTCTATGAGCACATGCACACACACATCAAAAGTCAGTTAATGTGTCAGAATGGAACTTAAAAATGCATGAATATAAAGACTATTGATTGGCTGTTGCTACAGGCAACAGAAGCCCCGCCCACCTTGGGCAGGGCACCGGTAAAAAGGAGTTGATGGGAGAGAGAAGCTGGACTGGCCACACGTATACTTCCTAATGTAACTTCCTAGTGTTACTGCCCAGTGTTACTGCCTAATGTAACTTCCTAGTGTTACTACCTTGTGCTACTGCCTAATGCTACTGCTTAGTGTTACTTCCTAGTGCTACTGCCTAGTGTTACTTCCTAGTGCTACTGCCTAATGTTACTTCCTAGTGTTACTGCCTAGTGCTACTGCCTAATGTTACTTCCTAGTGTTACTTCCTAGTGCTACTGCCTAATGTTACTTCCTAGTGTTACTTCTTAGTGCTACTGCCTAGTGTTACTTCCTAGTGCTACTGCCTAGTGTTACTTCCTAGTGCTACTGCCTAGTGTTACTGCCTAGTGCTACTGCCTAATGTTACTTCCTAGTGTTACTGCCTAGTGTTACTTGCTAGTGTTACTGCAGTGTTACTGCCAAAAATCATTACAACACACGTACCTCTCTCCCCCTCCCTCCATCTCTCTCTCCCTCTCACACTCTCCTTCCCTCTTTCTCACTCTCCTGTCACTTCCTCTCCTTCCCTCCCTCCTTCTCCCTCCTCTCTCTCTCTCTCTCTCTCTCTCTCTCTCTCTCTCTCTCTCTCTCTCTCTCTCTCTCTCTCTCTCTGTCATTTCTCCCTCAGGCTCCCATAGTCATTCATGTTGCTCTGTAACTGGATGCAGAGACGCAAACAGCGACAAACATACAGCAGTTCTGAACTTTATATATATATATATATATATAACATCTTATGGACACACAATAAGATGATCATGATGGAGATGACTGAAGAGGCTACGCTGGTGGATGGGAAATTTAAATATAGGAAACTTTCAGATGGAAGTACAAACAAAAATAGTGTTATTTACACTTTATGTAGGAAGGAGTTCGCTTATCACAGGAGCACTTCCACCCTTCGTTACCACCTCAACGCAAAACATGTTGCGGCTAAAGCTGGGCGTACACTGCGATATTTTAAATCGTGTACTCAGCTCCAGCTCAAACTGTACGACTAAATCGCAGGGAGAGTCGGCTCGTGGAGCTGCTTCAACAGTGCGATACTCTCACGAGGAGCGATTTGAATTTCAAACATGTTTGATGTTCTTGCGACGCTGCGATTTCTGATCGGGAGTTGTGAATCGCTCCTCGTTTACCTGTGTAAACTATACGATGCACGACACGCGATTGAGCCGAAACGAGTGAAAAATCCTACATCATCCAATTGCACACCCGGAGAGCCAACCGCAGTTTTAGACCTGCAGTTCTAGACCTGCAGTTCTAGACGTGCCGTAGTTTTAGATGTATGTAACGTAATATCCAGACAGTGTTTTAGTATGTCGCGGGAGCAGATGGAAGAATATTTATAAGCAACAATAATATATGATAGATATATGATAATGTCTGAAGGTAATTTTTGGGTTATCGTAATGTTTATGTCATGAAGGATGAATCTGACTAGCGTTAGTGTGTCTTGGTTCGTTAGTTCTGGCTACCTTTATGGCTACTTAGTAGCTACTTTGATTAAATTTGAAACAACTTAAAGGAAGGAAATTAGCACTTACTACGCTACTATTAATACTAAAAGTAGTAAGCAAGCTAAAGTAGCATTTCCCCCATCATTATTAACCCATAAGAACCCAGACTATGTTCTGAATATTGATACAATTGAACATATTAATATATGATACACATATATTTAGTCTGCTAAATGCCATAAATGTAAATGTAAATATGATCGGTCTGAAGGTCATTTTTGTGTTATCGTAATGTTTATGTCATGAAGGATGAATCTGGCTAGCGTTAGTGTGTCTTAGTTCGTTAGTTCTGGCTACCTTTATGACTACTTTGTAGCTACTTCGACTTTGAGAGAAATGCTAGTCCTGCGAACGTAAATTTTTGCCGGGGGGGGGGGTGGTGGCGAACGTAAAATGGACAAAAATTTGTATTATATTGCGATCGATCGGTCGCCAGCGAACTGGTAACTCATTGAATCATAGATATGGATCAGAGGTAAATAAACTAGATTTTTTTTCGGCGTGAGAAATCGGATGTGTGGCGTGTGAGCGAAAAACCCCAAGTATCACATAATATTTGCTAGTTGCATGCCAATGAAGGTATACGAGTAAAATAAATCACTCCTAACATTCTGGAAACGTATGCTTACTCACTGAAAGCATCCTGACATTATGCAATTTTTGCTGATTTTTAATACAAAATAGCCTATGCCAGTAATCCAGTTGTTTAATTAAAAATAAAATATCTTCAGGAGACAAGCTGTGTGTGTAAATGACAAAATTAATCAAAACTCCCTAAAAGAACAGGGAAAATGAGGCGTACTACTTCTATTTAAATACAAAATGTGGTGTACATTATCGTTTAAAACTTGTCAAATGTTATAGATTTGGCTAAAACAATTCAGAATCAATGGGCTTATTTAACAAATAAACAATGGATTATTACAATATACAAGCCCCTGAGCCTACGGCATGCATTGGAACTGCTGGTCTAGAACTGCGGTTGGCTGTCGTTAGCTACATTCCGAGCCGCTAGGTGGCGCATGGCTAAAACTACAGCACGTCTAGAACTGCAGGTCTAGAACTGCAGTTGGCTCTCCGGCTGTGCAATTGGATGCATCTCGAAAAATCAGCTGAAAATGGGCCAAAAATCGCACAGTGTACGCCCAGCTTAATGCGCAGGTCAGTAATGATAACTTAGCTGCTAAATGTATTCCTAGTACGATAGGGTGACCAAACGTCCGTAATTCACATCCTGTGAGGAAACGTCCTGGTTTTTAAATGACCTTCATTTGACCATTAAGACTGGATTAAACTTTCGCGAATGGCCGTAGCGCGCGACTCCGCACGCGTTTATACATGATGCGTCACATTATTTGTGTTGTCCGCTCTCTGTGGTCGAAGATAAATGCTTACAAGAAGCGCTGCGAATTGCGTCAACTGATGCAAGTTACGAACTACCGTCCAGGGGTGAGTTTCCCAAAACGTTCTTAGCGCCAAGTACTTCTTAACCTCGTACGTAAGAACGAGGTGACGAAGTACTTGGCACTAAGAACGTTTTGGGAAACTCACCCCAGAAAGACAATGTCGAAGAAAATCCAGCAGCTGTATGATGAGGAAAGAATTAAAACAGGTTATTGTGAAGAGTGCCACAAATGTGGCTCTGACTGGGGATCACTGGACCTCTGTTAGCAACAAGAATGATCTTGGTGTGACAGCTCATATTATAGATGATGAAGATCCAGTCATTTGCTTTGAGCATGCAGAAGACCACTTCTAGGCACTATGAAGATGCCTATGGCAGAGGCCTGGGAAATTAAAGAAAGTCTACCATCTAAAATGGTATTAAAAAACATCTTCTGATTTACTTCAATTCTTCCAATATCCTGAGCAAAACTCCCTAAATTAAACAACATTTTTGGTCAGAATTTCCAATGTTCTGAACTGTTTTCTGCACACTACACATATATTGGTCTTCGTAGTAGACTGGTGGAAAAATAAACAAGATGTTGAAGTTTATGATTATGTTCATTGATTCATTCATCATTCAAACTTAAATTAATATTTCTCATGTTAAATACTGAAATGCGATTAAAATGCGATTAATTTCGATTAATTACAAAGCTTCCGATTAATTCGATTAATTTTTTTAATCGCGTCCCACCCCTAATATATATATATATATATATATATATATATATATATATATATATATATATATATATATATATATATATATACAGAGAGAGAGAGAGAAAAAGCATGGCGTGTAAAAGCATGGATTACTTTCATATAAAAATATAATTTGGAAAAGGTGTTACATATGAATTAATTTTCAGCACACACACATACAACACACAAACAGATACAACCGCACATGCACACAATTTTAAATGCACCCTCAGTAAACTTTAGTTCCTCACTCTACAAGTGCTCTGCATATTTAAGAATGTCATCATCAGCACTAATTAATATTGAAATAAAATCAAATCAAATATATTTGTATAGCGCTTTTCACAACATATGTTGTCACAAAGCGCTTAAAAATAAAGCGTTTATTTAAAAATAAACAGAGTAGGTGTGTAGTGAATATATACTGTACATACACATCTTCATACACTACATCTTCATTCATCACATACTTATGATCAGACTAGAAGAGAAGTTTTGGCTTTACAACAGTCAGAAGATGCGTGCAGATTTACACACACACGCACGCACGCACGCACGCACGCACACACACACACACACACACACACACACACACACTGGTGTCCCTAACAGGGAAACATCTGCCAAACAGCCTGGACGCATTGCATTGTGGGAACAGAGATCAGTGGGGTCAATAAAAGGAATATGAACAGCAGAGAGGCAAAGCAGATAAGACAGGATGACAGAGAGAGGGATAAGAGAGAGAGAGAGAAAGAGAGAGAGAGAGAGAGAGAGAGAAATCTAATGCAGTCCAGATTGCTGGGAACTGCTGTACCTCTGTAAATGGGGCATACTGCATGCATATTGCCATGTGTGTTTGCAGGCCAATATTATAAAACACGCAACAGAAAGCTACAGCCGGTGTGATTCATGCATTCTTACATTGATACTCAATAAAGGGCAATAACTCAGGAGAACCATAAATAACACAGATTCCATTACTCCTCCCACATTTTGCTGCCCCGTGCTGGGATGGTCACCGCCGCACCTGAGCAGCACTGCACTGTGTCCTACACACACACGCACCCGCACTGTGTCCTACACACACCCGCACTGTGTCCTACACACACACGCACTGTGTCCTACACACACACGCACCCGCACTGTGTCCTACACACACACGCACTGTGTCCTACACACACACGCACCCGCATTGTGTCCTACACGCACCCGCACTGTGTCCTACACGCACACGCACTGTGTCCTACACACATGCACTGTGTCCTACACACACGCACTGTGTCCTACACACACACGCACCCGCACTGTGTCCTACACACACACGCACTGTGTCCTACACACACGCACTGTGTCCTACACACACCCGCACTGTGTCCTACACACACACGCACTGTGTCCTACACACACACGCACCCGCACTGTGTCCTACAAGCACCCGCACTGTGTCCTACACACACCCGCACTGTGTCCTACACGCACATGCACTGTGTCCTACACGCACATGCACTGTGTCCTACACACACACGCACCCGCACTGTGTCCTACACACACACGCACTGTGTCCTACACACACCCGCACTGTGTCCTACACGCACATGCACTGTGTCCTACACGCACATGCAATGTGTCCTACACACACGCACTGTGTCCTCCACGCACCCGCACTGTGTCCTACACACACACGCACTGTGTCCTACACACACACGCACCCGCACTGTGTCCTACACACACACGCACCCGCACTGTGTCCTACACACACACGCACCCGCACTGTGTCCTACACGCACATGCACTGTGTCCTACACGCACATGCACTGTGTCCTACACACATGCACTGTGTCCTACACACACACGCACTGTGTCCTACACACACACGCACCCGCACTGTGTCCTACACACACACGCACTGTGTCCTACACACACACGCACCCGCACTGTGTCCTACACACACACGCACCCGCACTGTGTCCTACACACACCCGCACTGTGTCCTACACGCACCCGCACTGTGTCCTACACGCACCACACTGTGTCCTACACACACACGCACTGTGTCCTACACGCACACGCA